>NC_064629.1:540644905-540944905 GCF_023864275.1 Schistocerca cancellata | reverse complement strand
TACAAGAATTCCAATCCCGAAGAAAGCAGTTGTTGACAGATGTGAAAATTACCAGACTATCAGTTTAATAAGTCACAGCTGCAAAATACTAACGCGAATTCTTTACAGACAAATGGAAAAATAGGTAGAAGCCGACCTCGGGGTGGATCAGTTTGGATTCCGTAGAAATGTTGGAACACGTGAGGCAATACTGAACCTACGACTTATCTTAGAAGAAAGATTAAGGAAAGGCAAACCTACGTTTCTAGGATTTGTAGACTTAGAGAAAGCTTTTGACAATGTTGACTGGAATAAAATTCTGAAGGTGGCAGGGGTAAAATACAGGGAGTGAAAGGCTACTTACAATTTGTACAGAAACCAGATGGCAGTTATAAGAGTCGAGGGACATGAAAGGGAAGCAGTGGTTGGGAAGGGAGTAAGACAGGGCTGTAGCCTCTCCCCGATGCTATTCATTCTGTATATTGAGCAAGCAGTAAAGGAAACAAAATAAATGTTCGGAGTAGGTATTAAAGTCCATGGAAAAGAAATAAAAACTTTGAGGTTCGCCGATGACATTGTAATTCTGTCAGAGACAGCAAAGGACTTGGAAGTGCAGTTGAACGGGATTGACAGTGTCTTGAAAGGAGGGTATAAGATGAACATCAACAAAAGCAAAACGAGGATAATGGAATGTAGTCGAATTAAATGGGGTGTTGCTGAGGGAATTAGATTAGGAAATGAGACACTTAAAGTAGTAAAGGAGTTTTGCTATTTGAAGAGCAAAATAACTGATGATGGTCGAAGTAGGGAGGATATAAAATGTAGACTGGCAATGGCAAGGAAAGTGTTTCTGAAGAAGAGAAATTTGTTAACATCGAGTATAGATTTAAGTGTCAGGAAGTCGTTTTCGAAAGTATTTGTATGGAGTGTAGCCATGTATGGAAGTGAAACATGGACGATGAATAGTTTAGACAAGAAGAGAATAGAAGCTTTCGAAATGTGGTGCTACAGAAGAATGCTGAAGATTAGATGGGTAGATCGCATAACTAATGAGGAGGTATTGACTAGAATTGGGGAGAAGAGGAGTTCGTGGCACTACTTGGCAAGAAGAAGGGATCGGTTGGTAGGACATGTTCTGAGGCATCAAGGGATCACAAATTTAGTACTGGAGGGCAGCGTGGAGGGTAAAAATCGTAGAGGGAGACCAAGAGATGAATACACTAAGCAGATTCAGAAGGATGTAGGCTGCAGTACGTACTGGGAGATGAAGAACCTTGCACAGGATAGAGTAACATGGAGAGCTGTATCAAACCAGTCTCAGGACTGAAGACCACAACAAACAACATTATACAAAAAAATTATGTTCTATTTTAAAAAATATATAATTTCTTACTGTAATTCTCTAGAAAATAACTAAATAATATTCATTCATAACTCAGCAGAAAAGAGTAACGGTTCTTACATTTACCTGTCTAAATAAATATTCATTTCACTAATCATTATGTTGATCTATAGCAGGGATTCCTAAACTTTTCCTCTGCCGGAAAATTTTGAGAACCCTGGTACTTTGATGGACTGCCTTGCTTATTTTGAAGATTAATAAAAGCATAAAAGTGAGAGAAACTTGTTTTATTCAGTGAGCAACTCAATTTTAAATCGTAACTAATAACACAGAAATCATAATAAAATTTTAAAAACCTATTAGCGTTACCAAACAGTCGAAAAACAGACACCATGTTATTAACAGCTTTTGGCGGAGTACCTATTCGCTTCCCACGAGACACCAGTATTCTGGGGAAAACAGTTCTGGAAACCCTGATCTAGAGAATTACGTCGGTAGGTCCGTGAGGCTATTCGCAGACGATGCAGTTGTCTGTAAAAGGTAGCAGCACCAGAATGCTACAACGAATTCCAGGAAGGCCTACAGGGATCGATGACGGGTGCTGGGATTAGCGGTTGACCCTGAACGTAAATCAATGCAATGTTTTGCGAATAAATAACCGGAAATCCGCTACTGTTCCATTACATTTGGCGACAAATCACCTGAAACATTTTACCACAAAATACTCAACAGTAACAAAATGGTATTAAAAGCAGATGTCAAACTGAGATTCGTTGGAAGAATATTAAGAAAACGTAATTCACCCACGAAAAAAGTGGCTTCCCATACACTATTTCGAGCGATTCTTTTGTATTGTTCATCAGTCTGGGTCCCTTACCAGGTTGGTTAGATCAGTGTAAATAGTTAAGATCCAACAAATTGCAGCTCTTGTCGTCACGGGACCGCTTAGTCCGCACATGAGCCTTGCGAACATGCTCAACAAACTCCAGTGGCACACACTACAAGAGAGGCGTTGTGCTCCGCGCAAAGGTTTCCTATTGAAATTGCGAGAGTGTTTCCCGTGAAGAGTCGGACAACCTATTACTGCCTACCACGTATGTCTCGCGAAATGGTCCTAACGACAAAATCAGAGAAACTAGATCTAATACTGAGGATTTCTGATAAATAATCTTTATTCTTACGCGCCATTCGCTAATGGAACAGGGGTGAGGGGGAAAGATAGTGGTACTATAAGTACCCTACACCACACACCGCAAAGTGGATTGCGGATTGTAGATGTAGCACATACAGATGTAAAGGTTTCTTTTAGTTTCATAATGCTTATTTCTTCATTTCCTTATCCCCTTCACTTTAAGCCCACTCACCTTCGTATATAGTGAGGTATTTACGGTCACCATCCGCATCTTCATCCATACTCTGCAAACCATCTTGAAGTGAATGCAGAATGTTCTTGCATTACGTTATTGTTTCTCCCCGTTCCACTCACAAATGGATGGCGAGAAGAATTCCTTAAAAGTTTATGTTTGCATTGTAATTAGTTTAAACGTGGCTTCGGAGTCCCTACGGGCGCGATGAAAAGGGGGCTGTAGCATGTTCCTAGATTCCTCACTTGACACTGGTTCTTGAAACTCTGTATGTAGTTTTTCACGAGATAGTTGACTTCTGTCTTGAAACGTGTACCAGTTCAATTTTTACAGCATTTCTGTTGCGTTCTCCAGAGGGTCGAACACATTTGTAACCATTCGTGCAGCTCTTCTTTGTATGGGTTCAATATTCCCAGTTAGTCCCCATTTGGTATATGTTCCACATACTTGAGTAATATTCTAGGATGCATCAGATGAGAGTTTTGTAGGCAGTCTTCTTTGAAGATTGATTGTCCACAGAATCGAATTCTACCATCTGCTGTGTCTTTTCATTTTCTTACAAATTGTGTTATTGATACTGTAGGCTGCGGATACTACGTTTTGTGACATGCAAAAGTTTAGATTTCTGGACATTTAAGACATGTTGCCAGTCTTTGTACCACTTTAAAGTCTTAGTAAGTTCCGACAGAAAAATCGTGCAGCTTTTCTCACATAATAGTTCATTATTCGTAATTGCATCAACTGTAAATATTTATTAGGTTACTATGAACATCGTCCATTGGGTAACTAATATGCCTCATGATCACCAAGGACCCTGGGGCACGCCTCTACTTAGTTCTATATTTGTCGATGAGTCTACATTCAAGATAACATAATTCCTACCAACAAATCCTCAATCCAGTCATAAATTTCTTTTGAAACCAAATATTATAATACTTCCGAAATAAGCGTTGGTGTGGTATAGAGTAATTCATTTTACGAAGTCAAGAAACACTGCATGTACCTGAATCGCTATCCACGGCTTTCAGGATGTCATGTGAGAGAAACGCAAGATCAGTTTCAGACGACCAGTGTTTTCAGAATATGTTGGCCAGTTGGCATGTAGGAGGTTATTCTTTCCAGCCTCAGAATATATTTTGCTATCACGATGGATGCCTGTGATGCTCGATCACTTCAGCTAACGTGTTGGTCAACATACAAGTGTTTGTTTTGTTTTACACCAACGCCGAGTTATCTGCTTGAGCCAACCATCCGCAACTGAGCCTTCAGACGTCCACCGTCATCCGCTCTTATAAATCCCTCAGAACATTATCTTATCTTTTAAAGACATCACTTGCGCCCATTTTAACGTTCCCTAGAAGTTCTGATAACACATGTGCTCCTCCTTTGTTTCTACCTACGCCAACTGGCACCTCTTTTTGAAGCCGATAAATTTCTTTTCTCGCTAAGACTTCATTTCTTACATCAGTATACTCATACAAAGATATCAACTGTCAGTGGCCTCATAGACTTCTCGACGCAAACTATTCCGCAGTACACAGCATCGTCATCTTGTGTTTGAAAGTCGTTACCTAGCGCTCGTAGACGCAAGCGAAAGCGTCGTAGACCTACTAGCAACATATAGTGCAGACAGTCTTGGTGCTTTCAGAATATAAGCAGGGACTAAGGAGTACTAGACTCACTGATTTATCGATTAGAGGGGCTCAAATGTTCGTCGGTCAGTCCATATGAGTTACTTCTTAGTGTCCAATGATCTCACTGTCGACCAGATATTCAACTGTAAGCACTCTTCTCCGAGTATCACATACTTTTCTCTCTATAGATTCTGTACATTACTCTTTATATATGCATATTCTAGACTGCATGGCGCAGGGTACATCACACCAATATTGCCATTATTAATAATTGCGACGTAGCTTTCGTGTTTCTGCGCCAATATTATACTTATTCCACTGATTGCATGCTTATTCATTTACTTAAGACTAGAATACTGTTCATTTATGACTACTCATATCTATTTAATAACCTAATTTTATGCGTAGTCACTTACGACTGACTACAAATGTGTTAACTGATCACAACACTGCAATGTGACACAAGGCATTTAAGCCCTATCTTAATACCCTGTACCGCTCCCAGGAAGGTTTATCTATAAATGAGTATCTTCCCACTGATTTGCTGTTCATTTAATGTGAATATTCTAGCCTCTGGCTCCTGCGACCTTCCTCCAATTTAGTATTGAGCCCACGCACTGCGTGCTGCAAGAGCCCTATACGTATTGTCTAATCTATGGCTTTTCCTGTCGGTTACTGACAATTCCCCGTTTTGGACTCTTTATCATACCAGTAACAATACTCCAGAGCTCAAAATTATCTTGGGCAAATCTTGCAACTCTTCTTTGTATAGCCTGAAACCAGATATGACTGGTAGGACTCCTACACAAAGCTACAGTACTCCAGATGAGACCTAATCAAGGAACAGTATGAATCTTCCTTTAGTTTCCTTTAGCAACCCTTTGAAAACCTCAATGCTTCGAAGATGACCTCATTTGTCTTGGAGATTAATCCTTTTGCATGTATACCCTGTTGTAGCTTACAATGAAATGTCATCACAAAGAAAATTAAAATTTATTCTTTGCAAACAGACTGCAATCGCACGTTGTCTCTAATAACAAAGAGCAGAAACTTAACAGCTGCTTTTTCTATTCCATTCTCGTGTGAAAAAAGGCAAAAATTAGTGTTTCTACGCCTCTAATCTCTATTATCCGGTTTTTACGATCTCTACGAAACCAAGGAGAAATTTTGAGAGGGAATCAAAGTTTTGGGGAGAACAAATAAAAAAATTGTAGTTTGTCGATGACATAGTAATTCTGTCAAAGGGAGCAAAGGACTTAGAAGAGCAGTTGAACGGAAGGGACAATGTCTTGAAAAGAGGTTATAAGATGAACACCAACAAAACAAAAAGAAGGGTAATGGAATATAATCGACTTAAGGCAAGTGATGCTGAGGACATTGGATCAGAAAATGAGACTCTAAAAGAGGTAGATGAGATCTGCTGTTTCAGCAGCAAAATAACTGACGATGGCCAAAGTAGGGAGGATATAAAATATAGACAGACTATAGCACGAAATCCAGTTGCGAAAAAGAAAAATTTGCCAACATCTAAGATAAATCTAAGTGTTATGAAGTCTTTTCTGAAGTTTTTGTCTGGAGTGTTGCCTTGTTCGAGGTGAAACGTGGCTAATAACCAGATCAAGCAAGAAGAGATTAGAAGCTTTCGAAATATAGAACTACAGAGGAATGCTAAAGCTTAGATGGGTAGATCGAGTAACTAATGAGGAGATACTAAATATAACTGGGGGAAAAAATAAATTTATGATACAACTGCCTTAAAAGAAGGGATCGGATGATAGGACACATCCAAGGCATCAAGGAATCGTCAATTTGGCAATCTAAGGATGTGGGAGGAGGCAAAAATTTTAGAAGACGACCAAAAGATGAATACAGAAAGCAGGCTGAAATGAGGGTATGGTGCAGCTGTTATTCGGAAATGAAGAGGCTGCAAAGTAGCAACTACGTTACGTAGTACTGTATGAATGTATTCCCCTCCATCTTCGACTTACATTTATTTAAAGTCACGAGTAATATTTTTGGTAATAATAACAACATAAAAGGCTTCACCTACATTTAAATAAGAAGAAATAACGTCACTCATAACATAAGGTGAATGAACTATTTATTTTATGACTGATTTCAAGTGAAAGAGAGCAAATGAAATAACGTCAGGAAGTTGTTTGCCTGGATGTCATGTGTAGAAGGTGAATCGCTACAAGCAGCAAGCTCGATATTTAACGTGGCTGGAAGTTAGACGCGTGTGTCATTTGCCAAGGATATAAGGGAGTAACTAGAATGTTCCAGAACAATTGTGACTTAGGTAGATCTTCCGTGAGCTGAACAGCGCGCGGAACGGCTATCTGGACGGCGAATCCGCCTGCTGGTATGTTAAGCAATATCCCGATATATTGCGAACATCATAAAATGCTCCCTGTAGTTTCTTAACCCTTCGTATTTAATACTATTTATTCTAATAACGCACAAAAGAAGGTAAGGGGGGACAGAATCTAATGAATTGTCTTCTTCTGTTAGACTTAGTATGCATTCATTCATATGCAAAACTGAGGGTGTCTGATGTGTGACGCGGTACGGGCACGTACATGGGGTTGAGAGTCACCTCCTAATAAAAATTGATGGTGAAATACTCATTCGATCTTTTTTGTGAGTAACCTCCTTCTGAAACTTCCTGGCAGATTAAAACTGTGTAGCGGACCGAGACTCGTACTCGGGACCTTTGCCTTTCGCGAGCAAGTGCTCTACCGACTGAGCTACCCAAGCACGACTCACGCTACCTCCTCACAGCTTTAAATCTGCCAGTACCTCGTCTCCTACCTTCCAAACTTTACAGAAGCTCTCCTGCGAATCTTGCAGAACTAGCACTCCTGGAAGAAAGGATATTGCTGAGACATGGCTTAGCCACAGCCTGGGGGATGTTTCTAGAATGAAGTTTCATATCAGAGCACACTCCGCTGTCGAGTGAAAATTTCACTCTAGAAACATCCCCCAGGCTGTGGCTAAGCCATGTCTCCGCAATATCCTTTCTTCCAGGAGTGCTAGTTCTGCGAGGTTCGCAGGAGAGCTTTTGTGAAGTTTGGAAGGTAGGAGACTAGGTACTGGCGGAATTAAAGCTGTGGGGACAGGGCGTGAGTCGTGCTTGGGTAGCTCACTCGGTAGAGCACTTGCCCGCCAAAGGCAAAGGTCCCAAGTTCGAGCCTCGGTCCGGCACACAGTTTTAATCTGCCAGGAAGTTTCATATCAGCGCACACTCCGCTGTAGAGTGAAAATTTCGTTCTACGAACCTCCTACTTCCCAAGTCACCACATTTTATTTTATTTATATTACTTCTAAATAATTACAGCGTCTATTAACGAGGATGGGTTTGTGGCGCTCGTGGCACCCTACAAAATGTAAAATAGTCGTTGGCACGTAGCCTGCCCTAACTAATTAGTGGTGTGGGACGTGTGTACTTAAGTAACTGGACACTGACATCCTTCAGATATAAGTTATAATCCCTTCAGATCTAACTTTCATTTAAGGAAAAGCATTCTTCCAGTTACAGCGATAATAACGTGGAACTGATAAATATTTTCAACATCCCACCAAGCTCTAGCTTCCTTCCAAGGTTTGCACAGGATAGACTAGTGTGGGACGCTGCATCAAACCAGACTCAGGACAGATCACCACAAAAACTTGGGATACACTGAGTAGACAGTAGAAGAGTTGCACTTTCTACCTCAAATAATGGGAAGTTGTACCCATACCCAAGATATATTTCCTTTAATAAGCATGCCGCTATTGGAGTGATATGGCCTTGTCTTCCTCCGACCTTCGAACGGATGTACCGAAGATTGGGGAGGGAGGGAGAACTGCAGTTTGACGTGGACCTCAAACCACGATGCAGGTTTCATTTTCCACTTAAATAAATTAATGCTTAAAGTGATAGGAGAGAGGAAAAACTCTAAGGTCAACTGAGAAATAGTACTCACACTTTTAGATTCATTGTCTGCATTAATCTAAATTTACTCCCAGGGTTTCACGAGAACAAGGTCTTCCAACGGGGTCTCATTTCACTTCCTGAGAATATCTGTTGCACTTTTCTAAGGGACCCATTGACCTCCGCCGCAAAGTGCACTGACTTGTGATAGAGTTCTGTTCAATTCTCTGCTCTATTTACGAATCGAAGATGGACTGCAAGCACTTGATCTACAACTAATCAGCTGCTTGAGATAGAGGGTTCTTTGTTCATCACAGATTGGTTCAAATGGCTCTGAACACTATGGGACTTAACATCTATGGTCATCATTCCCCTAGAATTTAGAACTACTTAAACCTAACTAACCTAAGGACATCACACAACACTCAGTCATCACGAGGCAGAGAAAATCCCTGACCCCGCCAGGAATCGAACCCGGGAACGCGGGCGCGGGAAGCGAGAACGCTACCGCACGACCATGAGCTGCGGACATCACAGCTTAATTTTACGCCTGGTAAAAGTTAATTCTGATGTTACTTAACAGATACTTTAGGCTAAAACCTAAAATTCCATGAAATAATGCATCTCTTTTCATACCAGTCATTCTACTTGTAGTTCCTCTATTACCTCTCATCGTATCATTCAAGTTTTTGCTTTTGGTTTAATTTTTTTTATAAATTATCCCTAACATTAGCACCATTCATTTGAAGTCGGTACGACGCATTATTCGCAGTAACGTAATAGGTTTTGTAGGGGATAGCTCCAGCGAATTAATCCCACCAATCCTGAGATGAGAGCACTGCTAAACTTAGTTTTTAAAACCTTTAAAAAATGCCTTTCGAAGCAATTGAGGTCTCTCGGTCGTAGTAGGAGGTCTAAATACGTCGATTCAGATAACCAGTTTCACCAAAAAAAAAAATGTCCACATGAATTGTGAATTGGGTATTCGCTAACAGAGGCTCAGTGAAACGCTAGTGGCGCTTGATGAAAAACTTAGCACTTCATTTGGCAGAACTGCAAAGGTTTTTAAAAGAATGATGAACGAAATTTTGGCATTTGGAAGTGAGTCTGATTTCACGGAAAGACGATTTATTCCATTATTTCTTCTCAACCAGGGCCCGTAAATTCTTTTGTACTTCCTGTCACCAGACACGAATTCTTGAGCTCTTAGAGCCGGGGGAATCGATTTTCCGAAAAATTTAGTCGTTGTACAAATAATACTGCGATGATAAGTCTTAAGACCCATAACGTCTGGCATATAGGTTATACACGGTCCAGTCACATTCAAGTGACCTTCCTCTATGTTCGATGTCGACGTGAAATAACCAGCCACAGGCGGTAAGTGGCAGTACTATCAGTTGAGGGTATATAAAGTGTGCCCCCGTTACTCAGAAAACAGTGGAGTCGTTTTCATAACACGAAAATGGAGTGATATATCTGACGTCAAAATGATCTTTGGCTTTCAGGCCAAGGGTGGAAGCATTTGCGAAGCGGCTGTCCTCGTGCCGTCGTGGTTAAAGTACACCGTGCATAGCAAAATGGTGCTATCCAAAACCGAGCCGAAGGCAACTGTGGTGCACGACGGGCCATAGATGACAGGGGTGAACGAAGGCTGGTAAGATGTAGATGGGCGAATAGACGTGCAACTGTTGAGCAACTGACCGCCCACATGAACTGAGCGTTTACCAACAGTGTCTCCTTAACGACCGTTCAGTGAACGTTGCTGTGTATGGGCGTCCGTAGCAGGCGCCTGGTTCATGCATCCGTGCTGACTGCTGTTCATAGGCGAAGAAGACTGGAATTTGCAAACCATTACCGCAACTGGATGTCTACTTGGTGGCGTAAGGTAAGCCTTTTCGTATGAATTACGTTTTACGCTCAAAATGTTCAAATGTGTGTGAACTCCTAAGGGACCAAACTAATGAGGTCATCGGTCCCTAGACTTACACACTATTTAAACTAACTTATGCTAAGAACAACACACTCACCCATGCCCGAGGGAGGATTCGAGCCTCCGGCGCGAGGGGCCGCGCGATCCGTGACATGGCGCCTCAAACCAGGCGGCCACTCTGCGCGGCACGTATTATGCTCCATCAGACAAATTGCCGTTGGCGCGTACAGCGTGAAACGCCTGAAAGTAAACACCCTGCAACCAGAAGGGAGTGTTATGGTCTGGGTAATGTCTTAGCTGCATTCCCTGGGTGATATAGTCATTCTGGAAGGCACAATGGATCAATAAAAGTATGCATCTATCCTTTGGGACCATGTCCACCACCACGAGCAATTTGTTTTTCCTCAGCATGATGGCATCTACTAGGAAGAAAATGCAAAATGTCACACAGTTCGCAGTGTGCGTACGTGGTTCGAAGAGAACCATGACGAGTTTACTGTACTCCAGTGGGCACCAGACTCCCCTGATTTAAACCTAACAGAGAATTTGTGGGACAACTTGGATAGCGCTGTTCGCGCCATGGTCCACTGGATTCGGCATGGCTCCACATCCCTGTCGATTAAGTTATGTTATGTTATGTTAACCGGAGACCTAGAAACGACGGAGAGGCTCCGTCACCGCCGCAGCCACAGTGGTCCGCAGCCCCACGACGACTACCGCAGTCCACTTCACCCCTCCGCCGCCCCACACCGAACCCAGGGTTATTGTGCGGTTCGGCCCCCAGTGGACCCCCCAGGGAACGCCTCACACCAGACGAGTGTAACCTCTATGTTGCGTGGTAGAGTAATGGTGGTGTATGCGTACGTGGAGAACTTGTTTGCGCACCAGAATAAGGGGAACCAGCCCGCATTTGCCGAGGCAGATGGAAAACCGCCTAAAAACTTTCGTGTTCAGCGTGAAGTGGTGGCCAGGGCCCGCAAGCTCGAAGGATTAGGTCTTCCCTATATTAAAGTGAAGGCTTCCATCTTATTTGTACGACGCAGTGTTATAACATATACATAGGCGCCGTATTCCATTACATCTCGTTCATTTTCCTGTCTCCATGCAGTAAGTGTGACTCCTCCACTATATGTTGGACGCATTAACCCTAAATTGCGACATATCCGTGAATATTTCATTATTGTCAGTTTCTTAGGTGCCTGTATCCTTCCAAAGACGTATCTCACTACCGGAGCCATATTATCTCGTTGGCGTGAATGATCTTGCCTCTCTCCTGTTGAAATAGCTTCCCTGTCAACATGCTGGAAAACTGTCTGGTCTCATCTTAGTCTTCCTACTATATTAGCAATGGAGATCGCTTTGTCGTTGTATAGGGTCATTCATCGTTTCATACAGACTTTCTGCCGTCTTTTTCGCATCGGCCTTCGCCCGACTGATCAATGTGACGAATGTCATCATACTTCACAAGCTGGTTTCCTGTGAATGGGATCATTGGCTCTGGATTCGTCGGTAGTTGGTTTTTCTATCTCGAGGGCCTCAATCCGATTTTGCGGATGAATTTCTTATTCATCCGGATGTACTCATTCTTCCGCAGACGAAAACGAATATGATCGTCTGGCTGCTGGGTTACTACGTTCGCTACGTTGTTGAAGTAGAGAAAGACCCCGATACCCGTATCTTTCACCAATATCTAGAAACAGCATATTGGAAATGGCTGCGGTTGTCCCGTTGTCGAACTCTTTTTGCAGGCATGTTTTATTCCTCCCTGTTTCTGGTGCCCAACTACTTGAAGCCTTGTTTTGTTCACTTTTATTCCTTATACACGTGCAAAAAATACAGAGAGACAAAAAGTTGTGGGTTGGTTTCCTGGTTGTTCAGAATCTTCTTCTCTTGTTTCGTGTATAATAATTACTTGTTTCTCAATTTTCAGCTCATATTAAATGATGATTTTGACTATGATCGTCCGAATGTACATGAGAGTACCAAATAAATCTGAAATTAAAAAGGGGCAGCCTCTTTGGCTGTCGGCCGGAGTGGCCGAGCGGTTCTAGGAGCTACAGTCTGGAACCGCGCGACCGCTACGGTCGCAGGTTCGAATCCTGCCCTCGTGCATGGATGTGTGTGATGTCCTTAGGTTAGTTAGGTTTAAGTAGTTCTAAGTTCTAGGGGACTGATGACCTCAGAAGTTAAGTCCCATAGTGCTCAGAGCCATTTGAACCATTTGAACCTAAATTTCTAAAGAGAAATAATATATATATATATTGCTCGTGCGCGAAAATATGCTGCACACTGATTGAGAGGAGAAATATTACCAGAAATTTACTTGCACATACATGTAAGACGTAGTTATGTATCATAAACATTTGTTCCAACATCTTATGCAACATATAGGCACCTAACATACGGGTGTCATATTGTGTCTTATTCACTCTCTTCACTATCAGTGCTGGTATTCACTTCATCACTCTCACTCCCATCGTTTTCTTCATTCTGACCCATGACACGTCATTCTCACTGCAATTTAGCAATTCGATATGCAGGATTTCTTATCCCATTGATGACTGACTTATGATGTAGAGGACTAGAAGCAAGAATCCACTCGCACAGAATAATGACTTATGGTCTCTTAATCTCACCAGACAGTGTAACGGCACGGTCTTCCACTAGCCAATGTGAATACATTTTTCGGAGGTTGTCGTTGGACGGCTTGTTTATGGTCACATTCAGCACCTGTATTTCTAAAGTTATTCCTCCTGGTATCATGACAAGGTCTGTCTTTTGTGCAGCAAGTTTATCTTTCACTTCCGAAACTAGCCGGCCGGGGTGGCCGAGCGGTTCTAGGCGCTACAGTCTGGAACCGCGCGACCGCTACGATCGCAGGTTCGAATCCTGCCTCGAGCATGGATGTGTGTGATGTCCTTAGGTTAGTTAGGTTTAAGTAGTTCTAAGTTCTAGGAGACTGATGACCTCAGAAGTTAAATGGTTCAAATGGCTCTGAGCACTATGGGACTTAACAGCTGAGGTCATCAGTCCCCTAGAACTTAGAACTACTTAAACCTAACTAACCTAAGGACATCACACACATCCATGCCAGAGGCAGGATTCGAACGTGCGACCGTAGCGGTCGCGCGGTTCCAGACTGAAGCGTCTAGAACCACTCGGCCACTCCGGCCGGCTCAGAAGTTAAGTCCGATAGTGCTCAGAGCCATTTGAACCATTTGAACTTCCGAAACTAGCTTGGCTCTCTTAGCAAGCAGTGCCCCAGGTCAGCGATTCCAAAGAGTAGATAGCCAGTCAACAATCAGTTGCGGTGTCATCCAGCCCTTTTTCTTGACAGTGTATCATTAAGCCCTTGATGATGATGATGGTTTGTGGGTTAGGGAGCTAAACAGCAACGTCATTAGCGTCCTCTAAGCCCTTAGGAAAGTTTTCTTTGGACATAGTTTTTCTCTTCAGAATGACATAAGAAGATAATTTTTCCTCCTCGGCTGTAACAGATAACATCACAGTATTCTATTTTTTTTTAATTTCAGGTTTCTCTTTATGGGATACTTTTTGCCCCTTTCGTGTCTGCCGTCGTATTGCTCGGAATGTAAAAAAGTACTCGCGTTTCGTCAGTGTTGCCAATCTGATGAATAGGGTATGAGTGACACGTTTCGCAACTGGATTACGTATCGCTGGAAATTAACTAGTTTCTCCTCGAAATCTGCCAGCATTCTCTGTTAGTGTACTACGTCGTCGGAGAGCAAGGCCATTTCTCCGCATAAACTGGCGACACCAAGCAACACCTGCACGAAATTCTCCTTCTAGGATGTTTAAAACTTGGTGATTTCCAAGGTCTGAAGGCGGATTATTTCTCGTGAGGTAGGCATCACATCTTCCCTCTTTTTGTGCACATAGGAAGAAACCTTGCGCACATTTGGCATGTTTCGGTCGCCTGAATGATCTTCTCATTGAAATTGCCTTCTTCCACTTTACTTCTGAAGCTACCCAACGCTGCACGTTACATCCGTCCGGTCGATACTTCCTTATGGCCTCTCTGTTGGTTCTGTTTTTGGCATAACGCATAATTGTAAGATTGAAGCCTGCATTATAATTGCTCAAATGGTTCAAATGGCTCTGGGCATTATGGGACTTAACATCTGAGGTCATCAGTCCCCTACACTTAGATTCGAACCTGCAATCGTAGCAGCAGCGCGGTTCCGGACTGAAGCGCCTAGAACCGCTCGGCCACAACGGCCGGCCATCATAATTGCACCGAAGTCCTTGGCCTGATAATACTTTTCGCTCTAAATCGTCGTTCATATTGAAAAAAAACAGGCTTTTTTAGCGGTATCTAATTGAAACTAAATTATAATCTAACGAAACAATATTGGTAGACCTACCAGTTTCGATTGCAAACGCAAGTTTTATTGTTGCAAGTGAGCATAATCCTTATACAACAAGGATATGTAAAAAGACAAGGAAGCAGGTATTAGCAGCATCCTAACTTTTCGAAGGTGAAATCTGGATAAAGAGTCGGGCATATTTTCGGGCCAATGCCGTATATAGAGAAGGCTTAACACTGTCACCAAGTTTCAATGTCGTGGCTTGAAGTATTCGAGGCGATAATTAAAATTTCGTTACCACCGCTCTGTAAAAACCCGTTATCCTCCCAAATACGTAGACCACGTTCAGAAGCTGCCACAGCAAAATGATTTCTTTTTATATGTCACTCAATTTCTGAGGACTCACGGGCTGATTAACAACACAAGCACTGCAATACGTCTAGACGGGCTAGAATGTGCTTAAGAGCAAAGCAACTGTACTGCGAATATTTAGAAGGAACACGGTACAGTGAGTGATTCCAAGATTCAAACCAAGAGTGTGCCAGGCCAACACTACAGACGATGAAAGATTTTATGCTATTATACGATTATAGAGATCTGTCCGCTTCCGTTGCGAATGCGTGATCCATAAACAAAGCCAAGTTAATTGAAAGCAGAACACCGAATGAAAGCGGCTA
The DNA here is from genome assembly GCF_023864275.1 of Schistocerca cancellata. NCBI lineage: Eukaryota > Metazoa > Arthropoda > Insecta > Orthoptera > Acrididae > Schistocerca > Schistocerca cancellata. The sequence continues at coordinate 540,929,738 of NC_064629.1, read as the reverse complement.
GCGAGAACAAGAGTCCAGTTACAATGCAGGATCGAAAGCCAATAAGCACAACGGCGTGACGTAATACCTCATGAAATGGGCTGAACTAGATTGAATCACAGCTGTCTGCCTGGCCCCATTGTTGTGAGTAAATCGGCCCACGTGACATTAGACTCACACTCCTAGTGGCGATTGTCAACTGCTAGCTGTCGTGCCTGCGAGCCTCGATTAACATCAGCCGTTGGGAGGGATATTAAATCCCTCGCACCTGAAATCGGCATGTAGGACCGAAAAAGTGCCACCAGTGGAGGGCCGGGTGGCGTGAGAGAACATCCACACCAGCACATACAGAGCCATGGGATCAGGGCCATCCAAACCAGGTGCAACATCCGAAACCTTGGAGAGGTAGAGACAACGCCGCGCCTGAGGCAGCAGGCTGTGTTGGTAAAACATGGGTGAGCAAAGGTCGGGCGAAGGGAATGGTTCTATCTCCATAGGATCCCCTCACCCGCCCGCTGGAGCTGTGGGGGCGCAATGCATAGGGCAGGGTCGGTCCGGCTAGAAACATTCTCTGACCGCCATTTCTGTATTATAGACAATGCGAGGTGCATTCAAGTTCTAAGGCCTCCGATTTTTTTTCTCCGGACTGGAAAGAGATAGAAACATGTGCATTGTTTTAAAATGAGGCCGCGTTCATTGTCAATACGTCCCAGAGATGGCAGCACCATACGGCAGATGGAATTTTACCGCCAGCGGCGAGAATGAGAACTGTTTTAAATACTTAAAATGGCGACGTTTTCCTTACTTGAACAGCGTGCAATCATTCGTTTTCTGAATTTGCGTGGTGTGAAACCAATTGAAATTCATCGACAGTTGAAGGAGACATGTGGTGATGGAGTTATGGATGTGTCAAAAGTGCGTTCGTGGGCGCGACAGTTTAATGAAGGCAGAACATCATGTGACAACAAACCGAAACAACCTCGGGCTCGCACAAGCCGGTCTAACGACATGGTCGAGAAAGTTGGGAGAATTGTTTTGGGGGATCGCCGAATCACTGTTGAATAGATCGCCTCCAGAGTTGGCATTTCTGTGGGTTCTGTGCACACAATCCTGCATGACGACCTGAAAATGCGAAAAGTGTCATCCAGGTGGGTGACACGAATGCTGACGGACGACCACACGGCTGCCCGTGTGGCATGTTTGCAAGCAATGTAGACGCGCAATGACAGCAAGAATGGGACTTTCTTTTTGTCGGTTGTGACAATGGATGAGACGTGGATGCCATTTTTCAATCCAGAAACAAAGCGCCAGTCAGCTCAATGGAAGCACACAGAGTCACTGCCACCAAAAAAATTTCGGGTAATCGCCAGTGCTGAAAAAATGATGGTCTCCATGCTCTGGGACAGCGAGGGCGTAATCCTTACCCATTGCGTTCCAAAGGGCACTACGGTAACAGGTGCATCCTACGAAAATGATTTGAAGAACAAATTCCTTCCTGCACTGCAACAAAAACGTCCGGGAAGGGCTGCGCGTGAGCTGTTTCACCAAGCCAACGCACCCGCACCCGCACATCGAGCTAACGTTACGCAACAGTTTCTTCGTGATAACAACTTTGAAGTGATTCCTCATGCTCCCTACTCACCTGACCTGGCTCCTAGTGACTTTTGGCTTTTTCCAACAATGAAAGACACTCTCCGTGGCCGCACATTCACCAGCCGTGCTGCTATTGCCTCAGCGATTTTCCAGTGGTCAAAACAGACTCCTAAAGAAGCCTTCGCCGCTGCCATGGAATCATGGCGTCAGCGTTGTGAAAAATGTGTACGTCTGCAGGGCGATTACGTCGAGAAGTAATGCCAGTTTCATCGATTTCGGGTGAGTAGTTAATTAGAAAAAAAATCGGAGGCCTTAGAACTTGAATGCACCTTGTATTTTCCACAGGTCCATGTCTCGGGACGACGTAGTCGCTGCCCCATGTGTTATAAGCGGGAATCCGTTCAAGGTTTATTGTTTGTTGTAGATGTTGGACCAGGGCAAAACAAACTGTTTCCTAGCGGTCCAAGTATCTGTCGGAGCCAAGAGGAAGGCGGAAAAAGGCATCCGTGTTGGCGTGTTGGACGGTGGGGTGAAAGTGGATTCCATAGTGGTACCCACTTACAGACAAGACTCTGTGCCATTTTTCTCAGGAGCTTAGAACAATGCCCAAACTACGAAATGAAGGATTTATGGTCAGTCAAAAGGTGGAATTCACTGCCTTACAAATACGCAAGAAATTTCTTGGCCCCACAAATAATTGCCTCCTCAATTTGTGAATAGTTGAGATGCGCTGCAGTCAACGTTTTGGAGGTAAGGGTGACTGGCCGTTCAGAACCATCAGGCAACTCATGGAACAAAACTGCCACAATCAGTGTTGGAACACGTCCATCACATCAATGGCAGGCTTGGTGCATATGGCATCAGCACGACTCTGCCTTGAGACTGTCCTTAAGGTTCTGAAAAGCCCAATTACAGGTGGCTGACCTCACAAATTTGACACCATTCTTGGGTAACTAATTTAGGGAGTGTGCTATTTGCCCCACTTGAGAATAACGATGGCATAGTACGTGATTTTACCCAGGAACTACTGCAACTTGTTAAGGGCAGTAGGGGTCAGCAAATTAGTGATTGTGATGACGTGGTCATGATGGGCGCGATACGCTTGAGACTAAGATTGCGTCCCATGTATTTGACGCTGTTGGTGAAGAAACTGCAGTTTTACATCTGCCGGCGTAAGCCATTTTCCTGGAGCCATTTGAAAAGGGATTCGATGTTCTAGGGGTGTTCCAAGTGTGTCGACGACGTAACAATGATACCATCTAAAAACCTGACACATTGTGGAAATACATTGAATCAATTGTTCTAAATACTTTTGGAAAATTTCGGGGGCGCCAGCAACCCCAAATGGTAAGCGATTATACTATATTAGCCAAACGGTATATTTAACACTTAATGTAGATATGAAACGATGTAAGGAAATAGTTACTGTTCGTTTCTTAGCTATATTTTTATGATTGTGCTTGTCATATCTGCGCTCTGTGGTCAGACGAATACTTTTCGTAGTCACTATATGGAGCACCAGTTGAAGAGACGCTTCTCTTAACTCTGTCTTTGAAAAATAATAGTCCCTAGCCAGTTTGTCTAACAAATTCTCCAGGCGAGGCATAGGGCTGAAATCAATGTTGGACTTGGCATTTACAACGGATTTAAAATTACCATAAATGCATAAAGTCCTGTAAGCATTTTTAAGGACAGTGATGGGCGTCGCCCATTGACTGGTTGAGACCGGAGAAATGTCACCTTGGTCTTGCAGTTGTGTGAGTTCGGCTTCAAAGCCTATCTACTCGCAAATTGTTCCTAGTGACTCTATTATATTTTGGCACCGCTGAAAGCTTCCTAGAGATGTGAGCAGTAAAATTATTTACATGGCTGATCGTTGGTTCAAAACTCTTCTTGTACGAATACACATAGCGTTAAGGCCAGAAAGAGGCACCGTTTTGGACGGACACTAAAATGACTTGGGCTACTAATTTGAAACACAAACTGGTAAAGGCGACTAAGCAGAAAATGTTAGTAGCAGTAGGAGAGCACACAACTAGGAAGGTTAGCACGTGTTCAACGTTTTTGGACTTAGTTACCAATGACAGTACTCTGTGGATGGGAATCACCTTGCGGGAGCAAGAAACAACACAATTCCAGACCCTTCACTGAAAGGAGAGCTGAGCCACTGATACGTGTCCTCATTTATTAATGAGACAGTAGTGCCAGTGTCCAGTTGGAAGATCATGGGCTGGCCAAAAAAATGTCATGTCCAATGTAAGCTCCCGTTTCTCTGCTGTGATGATGTAATCCAGTGGTCGTTAAACTGCAGCCCGAATCAAGTGTTCGTGCGGCACGCAGTCTTCAGCCACATTTTACAATAATATGCGTCTAGCACCTAACAGCAAAGTCCAAAAACGTCAACTAACATTAAGACCTTGTTAACAGAGTATTTTTCTTGCTTAGTAACAAAAAAATACAGATACAGTAATATTTTAAGATGTCCTTGAGAGGTGGCATGAGCCCCCTCTCATATTTCTATCTTACGATTTTCCTCTCTAATTGCATGCGGTGGAAAGTTGCATTTCCTCAACACACAGACTTCCCACGCAGCGTCTCTCGTCACCCGGGTGGTCCGGTGACAGGTGGGGTCTGCTGATCTTGAAAGGGTAAGCCGACTGGTGTGAGGGAGTCGAGTGAATGCTTTCCAGACGCCGACATTGTAGAATAGCGGCTGAGACACCCTCGCCGGGGCCTGAAGTAGCGGCTGGGCTAGAGGTTCCGTTATTTCGCAGAAACACTTTCTGGCGGGCTACCAGCGAGGCGTTGGAATGACTTGTGTACCCAGGCAGTTGTGGCGGGCAAATTCCTGCGCTTTTTGCAAAATCGTAATTGTGATTGGCTTGCTCAGGGCATAGCTCCGTGACGTAGCAAAATCAGCGCAGAAATTGGCGCCAAGAATCTCCATTGGTGGAATGGTAGTGCTCCGGCAATAGAGTGGAATTTTCCGCCGGTTTTCGAGTTGCTGATTGGAACGGTTAACCACGGCCACTGTCGTTGGGGCGGGAATGTTCTGTGTTCGGCTTTGTACGGGTGCTCTTGTGGAGTAGTCGGCTCTCGCCTTTCAGTCGGAGTAGGTTACAACACTGAGCTCTCGCTGCTCTGGACAGCCTGCCTTCCGTTGGCTGAAGTTTCGACTTCAACGTAACTTTCCGAGTACAGTTGGCAATTGGGCGTTCTGCGTACAAGCGGCCTATGTTGTCTGTCTTGGGCAGTTTTGGCTAAAGTTGACTGTATAGGAGTTACTGTGTGACTTCGCTTGTGAAATTCAATCACTGTACCGTCAGTGATTGTGTGGCGAGCCTTCTTCGTCTCCCTCAGAGGCACATTTGTTTTCATAGGAAGTCTTTAGTCTGGAACAACCAGACCCGGACAATTTGTTTCGGGCTATACTCGCGACATTATCATCACCACGTCGGGACGTCGAAGCAACCAGCCATCACTTCCAGTACGCCAGATCGTGTCCTTGCAGCTAAGAAGACAGCTTGGTAATGTATGTCCGCAGCACCGGCAAAGCAGGCATTTTTGCTAGGCGATAATCAGAGCTCAGCAGAGCGCGCCTGTTCGTCTTTTCTAACTTTGTTCTATCTTGGGTGTTCATTGTCTGAGTTCTCACTAATGTAGCAGCAATTAATGTTGGGTTAGCTGTGTGTCTCTCTTAAGATTTGAGTTGCAAGGAATTGGCTCCAAATACCACTTCGTCATAAACGTCACAATCTAGTTTAGGGACAACTTCACCTTCACAGCGATTATTTGAGTATCCAATTTGAGCCAATTTGATGTACTGTAAATGTTTCATGTGTTTTTGTTTATTATTTTGTGTTTAGTCTTAATAAATCATATTGTTATTTTGGACAGAACTTTCATTCTGTTAATCGGTAGAGCAATCCTATCATTTCTCACTACGTTAATGAAACCTTCCTTTATTTAACTTATTTATCAAATTAAATTATTGCAGGTGCCAAACTCTTTTCTACTCCACTTGCAGGGTTGATTACAGTCAGTTTGCGTATCTTTTTAATCAATGTGCAACAGCAAAAGTCGGAGTTAGAATAGGGGGGCTTAGAGCATCATTTACATATGTAGATTCTAGAAGAATTTAGTGTTAAATACACTGCTAGCCCCGGCACCTCGCATAAAATGGCGTCCCTTAGCCTCGGATCTTTCCTGTGAATCGATGATAAGCAAGCAGTATTATCAGTAGGAACACTCAAAATTTTTTACTTAATTTTTTATTGATTAATACCCAAGTTTTTCTGTTAGTTCCGCGTTTATTTTTTAAGTAGCGGCGCATGATTACAGTTTTTGTTTTCAGTGTATATATTTTTTGTTCGTTTTTTTGTGTGTTTCGTTGATGTGGTGTCCGTACCACATCGCACTTCGTCGGATTTGTGTGCGGTTTCTGTACCACATCAAATTGTGTTTGTAATTACAGCGTTGGAACAGCGTTGTTGAAATTTTATGTCTATGTGTAAAAATACAGGGAGTAGATTATTTTTATTGTGTATTTTAGATAAATTTTGTTTCTCATGAATGATCACGAGAAGTAAGGCACGAGTATTAGTGAGCGAAGCTAAAACAAAAGTGGATACCATAATGGATAAGGGGCAGGTTACTGACGGGGATAGGTTCGGAGATGAGATGGGCACATTTTTAGCAGGAAAGGGCGGCAGTTTCATTGATGAGGAAGGTGATTTGGACGCGATCTTAGAGCAACGTCGCGGCCGTGATTATGATAGTGAGGTAGAGGATGAAACAGAGACAGGCACACAGGTCGAGACAGTAGCAGAAGTTTATAGTCAAACGATCGAGAGCAGACAGAGGCCAGCTCGGTCACGTCAGAGCTCTAGCGTCCAGGTGTCCAGAGTTACATCGCCCATGTGTGACGAGGATCAAAAAGATGACATTAACCCAATACTGAGCTTCCTACGATCAATGAAAGAAGAAGCTGATGAACAACGTAAGAAGGAGAAGGAAGAAGATGAGAAACAGCGTAAGAAGGAGAAGGAAGAAGCGGACGAACAGCGTAAGAAGGACACTCAGACTATAATTTCGCATATAGGAGAAATTCGTGGGGAATTACTAACAATAAAGAAAGAATGTGGAGATGGAAAACAAATGTCAATGGTAGCACAAAAAGTAGCAGGCCTAGCCAAAACGGCAGCAAGAGGGGCAATGAAAATCGCAAAAGTAACTTCTCAACTCGCAGGGCGGTTGCGACGTGCGACACAAGCCCACTCAAAATCCCTAGCGGTCTTAAAGACTCAAGGTAATATTGCAGTTACGAACATCACGAAACGAATGAAAGAAGTAGAGAGTGGGATAGCAAAACTAGAGCGAAACGGGCACACGGGCACTGCGCGTTCGAATACCAATGATGGAGTACACAGAATTGTGTCTCCGAGGAAAAGCCCGCTGTGCTCTAGCCCAGTGACAGAGTGCGGAACTAACAATGCACACGCAGAAACAGCGAGTGATAGCTCCAATAATTGCAGCCCACTTAGAAGAGTGAATGCTGAATGCCACTTTCACTGTGATACAGAGGTAGCACATCACAGTTATCCGCAAGACAGATCAGGACACTCAGCAGACGTGCAAGTATCGGAGACGAGTGACAACACCAGTGCGAGGATCGGACAGGATTTTGATCAGTATCACTTCCTGTCGATACTAAAATTCCAGAAATTCAAAGATAATGGAGGGTCGATGCATCCCAAGAGCTGGGTGATGCAGTTTACAAATTATTTACCGTCGTCATGGCCAACTCAGGCAAAATTAGAATTCATGTGTGGACACATCGAAGGCCAAGCCGCGGAAAAGATGCGGGGTGTGGCAGCGACGTGTCGGACTTATCAGGAATTTGTTGGTGCATTCCTGCGGACCTACTGCTCAAAAGAAACGCAAGACAGGATTAAAGAGGAAATAATATTTTGTCCTGAACTGGAAGTGTCCGGGCATAGGAGCGCAACCAAATTTTTTGATGATTTACTCAAGAAGAATCAGTTTTTAGATAGTCCATATAGCAACAGAGAAATCATTAAATTTTGCTTTTCCAAATTGCCAGTTAGGTATCAACAGACACTTGTCGGGAAGTGTGGATCTGACATAGAAGCATTCAAGAGTCTATTGCGCGAACTCGAAGTAGTGTTCGATAAACAAGAGGCAAAGGACAGGAAGAAGGCGCAAAATAACAAATACCACGGGCCAGCAAGGGAAGACGACAACAGATCGAATAATCGCACTGGTCAGTTAGGAAACCATGGTTACGGAAATCAGGGTTACGCTATTCAAGGTTATGGAAACCAGAGACACAGAAACCAGAACGTCAGTGAACAGGGTCAATCTAGACAAGGAATCTGGAACAGGAGGAATAACGAACGGCAAAGCGACCGTAATTGGAGTGAGCGAAATCAAGGAGAACCAGGAGATTGAAATTAGACCTGAAAATCCTAATGCACGTCAGAGGAGGGGGAGTATAACAAGGGATTGGCGCTAGTCCACAAGACTCCACCACATCTCTCACACAAAGAAGTTCGTGGAATAATAGCAGTTTAAGTGGTGTACATAGTAGAATACGCAAATATATGAACCTTTCTTCTGAGAACAATAATCGTTGCATTAATAGATTAAGATTGTTAAACTATTAACACGCTGCGTTGTCTCGCATTAGAATTTAGTGCTGCTATCCTTTTTGGTTTATGTTCGCGACTTACAATGTCGATGGAGTAGGAGGCACTACCATTGCATGAGCAATGTTATTGTCCTTTCCTACCTGGTGTCCACGTTGAGGGATGACGATGAGTGAGGAGATGTCGCACAAACGGGCGCATACGAGAATGTGCTTTTAGAAGCGTTCTGAGAAGTCGTGATACGCTCTATAGCGGCCACAACCAGTTCGTGAGACGTTCATACCAATGCTTGCAGGCACGCATCAGTGCACTGTAAGGTTGTTGTGTATTGCGTGATTTCGAGGATGAATACGGGCAGTATAGGTTTTACAGTGATGCGCTAGCATCGTTGTCTTGCAAGTCGGGGTGAACCTGTGAGCGTTTGACTCCAATGGTGACCTAGACGGTAGAAATGCGGGCATATAGCCTACCATGCCAATGTGCTGGTTGGGGATTTAGCGTGCTGCTTGTGACTGTCACAGATGAAAAACTAAGGAATTATACTTGGAGATTCGTGACATGCTGTGTAGCTGGTGTATGGTGGGCGACGGAATCCTCAACAGGAACTAGTCCGGGCTTGGTCATATTACTCGTACATTGCCTCTGGAAAGGGAACTAGTCCAGGCTTGGTCATATTACTCGTACATTGCCTCTGGAAAGGTGTGCTTTGATCGCGAAAACCGCATCACATAGAAAAAGAAGTTGCAACTATAAATTTATTGTCTTGTATAGCCATGACTAACCCAGTCTCTGGAGTTTCAGTGAGGCGTAGTGAGAACTATGAGGCCATGTCGTACGGCGCGCATCACTGTCGTCAACAGCGGCGAGCAGCGAGACATCTCAGCGTAACAGGAACTATGTAAGAGTGTTGTATAAGGTAAAAAGAGAGAGAGAGAGAGAGAGAGAGAGAGAGAGAGAGAGAGAGAGAGAGTACCATATACATATACTAGGATAAGTTAAACTTCAGGATTTAACAATAACTAGATCCTTAATATGTGGTGGTTTTCTAGCACAAGTGTTTGGCGTGCGCCTGTTGGGATGCTATTTTTCAGGTCACCAAACCACAGACCCGAGATGGAGGGACGACGGGCGAGCGAAAGTAGAATAGTTGCATGTTCTTTATAGCACAGTAAAACTTAGACCTGCATAACAACACAATTTAATCAAAAGACATAGAATGTAGGTCGTTGGCAAATGGTAGTTAATTCTTGAGCATGTCTACAGTCGATCTATATAATTAATAGTAATATTAGTGCGGGCCTGCACATTTAGTTGTTCATCCAATATAGCGTCACACACCATGTACTGTAGTGAGATCGGTCTCTACACAAACATCAAGATAAATTATTTCCATGTCTAGATTAGATACACCAATATTTTGTTATAATGATAGCCATAGATTAATAACTATAAAAGTAAAATAAGAGTGTCTGAAATGACAGACCATCAATGTGTCGTTATGTAAATTTATTATAACATAGAAGGTCATGGAGAAAAAAAAAGTTAGGCATAAGATTTTTGCAGAATTGTGCAGATGACGGGTATCGTGGCAACGCAGAGGCCAGCTAGAGCAAAAACAAGAGGTCTTCGGCTACCTGGAAGAAGGGGAGCATCAGTGCGCCACCTAACGAGAAGGGTGCGGGAGCATCCGGTCCTGCAAGCTGACAGTCACCCGGGCCGTATACCTGAGGGATTAGGCGGGATCCTTGCCGGGCCACAAGCGAAAGTGAGGCTGGCCATTGACACTGACACGCGACCCACACGCGACAGCCAGCTAGCTTTCCGGACGCGGTAGCCGTTTGGAGGGATTCCCTGCAGCAGACCATGTTGTCGTGAGTACACGAACAAGATCACATATGGTGTCAGAACCTGCACCTCATGTGCCTCAGGACAGAAAGGGACGCTATATACTCACCTGTTTGGGTTTTTACAACTCACTAGCATTGGTCGATCTGCATACACAAAGCAGTATCGTGCCACAAACTCTAACAAATGAATTGTCTCATTTCTAACTTCTCTTCTCTATTAGAGAGCAGTTGTAGCAACCGTCGCTCCTAGTTCGATCCTGTCTGGATGACCTAACACACTTGTGGAGTCACTACACGTGCCATCATCCCTCATCGAACTTCAATATTGGGAAACGTAAAATACTGTCCAGGGAGAGAAGAGATCTGGACTAGTAATGCATCCCAACTAGTAGACCTCAGAGACATTTAATCAACATGAGGAGAGCCTATCACTATGTCTTCCGACCGTACTGCCATTATCATATGCGTGGGTCTTGCTGCAATCTCAACAGAGTACTGCAGATGCTCCAGCACACCCTATTGCTGTTGCAACAACATAGCAACAACACCTGACGTTTAGCCCTATGTGATGTCAGTACTGTGGCCCCATCCCAAAAGTCCCCACTCCGATGCTCAGGACATGGAACCACGTGCATCAATGCATATGACTCAACATACCAACCCCCTCAGAGAAACTAACGAATTTGTGAAGTGCTTCGAATATTTCTAACAATGTGATTTAGTGCCTCATTCTCAGCACAGTCGTGAACATTGTGCAATGTGCACGCACAACTTGCCGCCCCATGAACCATGTTTTTTTTCTTAAATTTCTTTCTCTAGTGTTGTTTTTGTAATGTATGTTATACATTGTATGTGTTTGTGTTTTACACTGTAATTCTTATGTAAGTGATAGAGTAGGGCGCACAAATTACAAATTACTGTATTGTTCTCCACACCACGTTGGTTTTTTTTTTTTGTTTTTTGTATTTACTGTTGTGTCTATGCAAACAGTGTGCCTGAAGTCCCCATAAACTGAAGCAGATACCACCACTGTCATTGTGAATGGATCATCAGTTCAGGGAACATTTTGTAAAGGTTATTCTTGCTGCAGGGAGACAGAATGAATCGGAGGTTGTAATTAGATTCTGAAAGCTCATAAAGAGATTGTTAACTTAAATAGTATCATGTATGAGTGCTTTCAGGTTAGTTTAATGATTCAAATTGTTGTAACATCTTGGGCATTTAATTGCGGAGCACTCCAACTCTGATTGTAAAGAATAAACTGCTCCACATTTGGCTCACATGCCCGGGCCATATTTAGAGCGTGAATGTCTGTGTGAATCGGTGTTTGGAAGGGGCTAACTGGGTATGGATGTGTGATGTGAGTGTTAGAGTTCCATATTAAGAAGTTGAAGTTGGCTACATCATAAATAATCCTCCCTCTATGAGCTGCATTTTTCAGTTGCAGCGATTTTCTTTATAGAGTACGGCATGTGGAGTCAGTTTGAAAGATTGTTCTTGGGCGATTGACTCACTACCTTGCTCCTAAGTGAGCCAACCGCTCACCAATTACAATCTAAAATGGAGTAGGGGCTATGAGAGGTGGCATGAGCCCCCTCTCATATTTCTGTCTTACGATTTTCCTCTCTAATTGCATGCGGTGAAAAGTTGCTATTCCTCAACACGCAGACTTCCCACGCAGCGTATCTTGTCACCCGGGTGGTCCGGTGACAGGCGGGATCTGCTGATCTTGAAAGGGTAAGCCGACTGGTGTGAGGGAGTCGAGTGAATGCTTTCCAGACACCGACATTGTAGAATAGCGGCTGAGACACCCTCGCCGGGGCCTGAAGTAGCGGCTGGGCTAGAGGTTCTGTTATTTCGCAGAAACACTTTCTGGCGGGCTACCAGCGAGGCGTGGGAATGACTTGTGTACCCAGGCAGTTGTGGCGGGCAAATTCCCGCGCTTTCTGCAAAATCGTAACTGTGATTGGCTTGCTCAGGGCATAGCTCCGTGACGTTGCAAAATCAGCGCAGAAATTGGCGCCAAGAATCTCCATTGGTGGAATGGTAGTGCTCCGGCAATAGAGTGGAATTTTCCGCCGGTTTTCGAGTTGCTGATTGGAACGGTTAACCATGGCCACTGTCGCGGGGGCGGGAATGTTCTGTGTTCGGTTTTGTACGGGTGCTTTTGTGGAGTAGTCGGCTCTCGCCTTTCAGTCGGAGTAGGTTACAACACTGAGCTCTCGCTGCTCTGGACAGCCTGCCTTCCGTTGGCTGTCTTATATACTTTTATTTGATTGTAACTGTTTAACGAAGTTGCTGAAGTTTCGACTTCAACGTAACTTTCCGAGTACAGTTGGCAATTGGGCGTTCTGCGTACAAGCGGCCTATGTTGTCTGTCTTGGGCAGTTTTGGCTAAAGTTGACTGTATAGGAGTTACTGTGTGACTTCGCTTGTGAAATTCAATCACTGTACCGTCAGTGATTGTGTGGCGAGCCTTCTTCGTCTCCCTCAGAGGCACATTTGTATTCATAGGAAGTCTTTAGTCTGGAACAACCAGACCAGGACAATTTGTTTCGGGCTATACTCGCGACATTATCATCACCACGTCAGGACGTCGAAGCAACCAGCCATCACTTCCAGTACACCAGATCGTGTCCTTGCAGCTAAGAAGACAGCTTGGTAGTGTACGTCCGCAGCACCGGCAAAGCAGGCATTTTTGCTAGGCGATAATCAGAGCTCAGCAGAGCGCGCCTGTTCGTCTTTTCTAACTTTGTTCCATCTTGGGTGTTCAATGTCTGTGTCTCACTAATGTAGCAGCAATTAATGTTGGGTTAGCTGTGTGTCTCTCTTAAGATTTGAGTTGCAAGGTATTGGCTCCACATACCACTTCGTCATAAACATCACAATCTACACTCCTGGAAATGGAAAAAAGAACACATTGACACCGGTGTGTCAGACCCACCATACTTGCTCCGGACACTGCGAGAGGGCTGTACAAGCAATGATCACACGCACGGCACAGCGGACACACCAGGAACCGCGGTGTTGGCCGTCGAATGGCGCTAGCTGCGCAGCATTTGTGCACCGCCGCCGTCAGTGTCAGCCAGTTTGCCGTGGCATACGGAGCTCCATCGCAGTCTTTAACACTGGTAGCATGCCGCGACAGCGTGGACGTGAACCGTATGTGCAGTTGACGGACATTGAGCGAGGGCGTATAGTGGGCATGCGGGAGGCCGGGTGGACGTACCGCCGAATTGCTCAACACGTGGGGCGTGAGGTCTCCACAGTACATCGATGTTGTCGCCAGTGGTCGGCGGAAAGTGCACGTGCCCGTCGACCTGGGACCGGACCGCAGCGACGCACGGATGCACGCCAAGACCGTAGGATCCTATGCAGTGCCGTAGGGGACCGCACCGCCACTTCCCAGCAAATTAGGGACACTGTTGCTCCTGGGGTATCGGCGAGGACCATTCGCAACCGTCTCCATGAAGCTGGGCTACGGTCCCGCACACCGTTAGGCCGTCTTCCGCTCACGCCCCAACATCGTGCAGCCCACCTCCAGTGGTGTCGCGACACGCGTGAATGGAGGGACGAATGGAGAGGTGTCGTCTTCAGCGATGAGTCGCTTCTGCCTTGGTGCCAATGATGGTCGTATGCGTGTTTGGCGCCATGCAGGTGAGCGCCACAATCAGGACTGCATACGACCGAGGCACACAGGGCCAACACCCGGCATCATGGTGTGGGGAGCGATCTCCTACACTGGCCGTACACCACTGGTGATCGTCGAGGGGACACTGAATAGTGCACGGTACATCCAAACCGTCATCGAACCCATCGTTCTACCATTCCTAGACCGGCAAGGGAACTTGCTGTTCCAACAGGACAATGCACGTCCGCATGTATCCCGTGCCACCCAACGTGCTCTAGAACGTGTAAGTCAACTACCCTGGCCAGCAAGATCTCCGGATCTGTCCCCCATTGAGCATGTTTGGGACTGGATGAAGCGTCGTCTCACGCGGTCTGCACGTCCAGCACGAACGCTGGTCCAACTGAGGCGCCAGGTGCAAATGGCATGGCAAGCCGTTCCACAGGACTACATCCAGCATCTCTACGATCGTCTCCATGGGAGAATAGCAGCCTGCATTGTTGCGAAAGGTGGATATACACTGTACTAGTGCCGACATTGTGCATGCTCTGTTACCTGTGTCTATTTGCCTGTGGTTCTGTCAGTGTGATCATGTGATGTATCTGACCCCAGGAATGTGTCAATAAAGTTTCCCCTTCCTGGGACAATGAATTCACGGTGTTCTTATTTCAATTTCCAGGAGTGTAGTTTAGGGACAACTTCACCTTCACAGCGTTTATTTGAGTATCCAATTTGAGCCAATTTGATGTATTGTAAATGTTTCATGTGTTTTTGTTTATTATTTTGTGTTTAGTCTTAATAAATCATATTGTTATTTTGGACAGAACTTTCATTCTGTTAATCGGTAGAGCAATCCTATCATTTCTCACTACATTAATGAAACCTTCCTTTATTTAACTTATTTATCAAATTAAATTATTGCAGGGGCCAAACTCTTTTCTACTCCACTTGCAGGGTTGATTACAGTCAATTTGCGTATCTTTTTAATCCATGTGCAACAGCAAAAGTCGGAGTTAGAATAGGGGGGGCTTAGAGCATCATTTACATATGTAGATTCTAGAAGAATTTAGTGTTAAATACACTGCTAGCCCCGGCACCTCGTATCCTTACTTCTATTTGACGTTTGTGAATTCGACCGTGAACCAAGTAGAGTATGTTGCTTACATCAGGGGCAGAGAGGTATGTTGCTCGGCCTGTATGGGTTAATGGAGGTAAAAGGAGGCCTATTTTATTACGTAATCGTCAGAACAGTGTCTGTTCCTTCAGACATGCATGCATGATCTGAAGGCCATTATGGTGTGAAGGCACAGACACTGTATAAACTCAGACATTGTAACCGTCAATGCATATTTTATTGTTTGTCTTCCACTGCTGACAACTCACGAGTGTGCACAACTAGCACCGATCAACTGCTATGGTATAAATGTGAAACGGAATTAACATGGATTCGTGAATGGGCATTGTAGAGAGGGTCGTCTTCAATCGTGGTAGTTTGTAGCACGTAATACTTGCATTAAATCAAATTAGGAATGTCGTAATACAATGCAATGAGTAAAAGGAAAAGGACATTCAAAATATTCAGTAAACATTTGTGATAGTGTCTCATATTGCAAGTTCCGTTATTAATTAATAGAACATACTAATTTATGTCAGTTACCATCTATAGTAAGATCGGCAGAGGAAAGTTTGGTAAAGTGGCCAGAACGGGAAAAGAAGACATCGCGTTTTTTTGCCCCGATCGGCGTTGCTGCCTGTCGAGAAGTGGTATACTACTTGTGGTTCTAACATACATCGCCATTGCTGTCATTGGCCCATAAATGTAAGTTCGTTCTCATTTATTTCAGTTTGATAGTTTCTTCTGTGGATCACTAATGACGACAAGGCGTCCGATCGGGAAAAGTGGCCACACTACACGCCGGGAAAGTGACCAAAGTGTTCACCCCAATAAGAGTTAGTTTCCTCCAAAAAAACATGCCTAGTACAACAGATGAAACTAACTTCTAAGCCCTTTTCTATACAAAGCTTTCTTCCACCATTCTCTGTTTGTGAGAATGTAGAATTAATTAATTTATATTATTTTAAAACGTCTCCGTTCTGCAGACAGCTTTGTAGGTAGGGCAACCATACTTAGGAGTAGTCATCTTGGGTATTAATAAACCACTTCAGCTGTATTTAGTCTTTTATTATTAGAGCACTACCAGTTCCGTGACACTAAAAGCGACACCTTCAGGTGAGAAGATGTGGCTGTTAGTGCCACGAAACCTGTATCAATCTAATAATAAAGGAATAAATGCAGCTGAAGCGGTTAATTAATACCGAAGACGTCTCTGTTCTGTTGTATTTGGCCTAATACTAAAGCCCGATTCAAAACGATCTGCTGTAGCCGCTTGGTATTCTTTCAGATACTAAGGCGTGAAAGTGACTATAAAATGTGCCCGAAAATCAGAGCAACAAACATGGGATACTGTTGCGATGGCATTGGCCGCAGTATCCGTTTAAGTCCGGAAAATTGGCCACTATGTAAGCCTTCAGAAAAGTACATGTAATTCCAATATATAACTTTCTTTTTCACTTAAAATATTTCGTGTGATTCCTTATAACACAGGTACGTAGATTCAAAATACGCAAGTGCAGTTGAGCTGTGAGGTAACTGAGTATGATCCCCCTATTACCTCGAACGAGAGTGTCCGCACGTTCCAACATTGCAGGAATCACAGCTGTGTGCGGCCGGCTGGCACGCGGGAGATCGGACAGGTTTGCGCGACCTTGTTATGATGATTTCAAACCCTTACGAAACTTAGCTCCAATCAACCCATACAAAATGATGAAAGGAAAAATGTGTATCGCTTACTACATTTTCGTTGTTCATGCAGTAAAACTGTTGCATGAAGTATGACGTTTTAATTTATTACTTCATTACTACTAACTGTATTCGTGACATCTTGCACACAGTACTCATACATACCACTGAATGTACCAGCAAAATTATATCATTATACGACACATAGTTCAGGAGATATGATGTCATAAACAATGAAATGCGCGAAAACCTAGCTTTTGCTCGAAAGAGAGCGCAAATTACCAAAACTACAGTCGGCCACTGTTTAATAATGAGAGGGCTTACCGACTTCCAACAAACATCCAATGTAATTTCGGGCATTACCTAAACTTTTTCTCACTTACATGCTTAACGTCAAATACTTAACACATTAAATCATTTGTAAAGTAATCAGAAGTCTGAGGCTGTTTTGTATATGGAAGTTCGATTCTTTACAGAAATGAGAATTTAGTGGTACCTACACAATATTTTCTTGCGATCTGTTGAAAAGTCGGAAAATTTTGCCAGTTTTCCAGTAACAAGTTACATTTTCTTCTATTTTGCCGTTTTGATTTCAATATCTCTCCAGCTCAGTTGTTGAAGCAAGACTGTCACATTTGCCCACAAAACAAACGTCTTTTCTTTCACTGGTGGCGGACTTTTTGTAGAATTTGATGAAAGAATTGCTTCTTTGTGACTCGGTACATGCCTCTATCACTATAATCCTTTTTACCTGATTGAGAAAACACAAAAACTTTGTAACACATCAGTTTTCAAATCAGTGCCAGATTCAGTCCTTCTGCGAACATGTAAGTCTATTGAAAACGAAACGAAACGCTCTGTTGTTGAGGTTATTTGAACTTCTCATTCAATTTCAGGGCTCCGCTTAGGTCGCTCACAGATTCGACCCTGCGATCTGATAAAGTGTTCCCATATATTCGGCTATTCTTTAGGTGAAGGCAACACCGAATTTGAGCATACATTCGCTTCTGTGATCGACCTTGGTGTCAATTGGCAGTCAACATTTCCCTTTGGAACTGGCCACTGGGAAGGGGGGAAGAGGCGATTAATACAGCAATAAATGGGTAGTACGTCTTACCTCTGCAATGACTCCACGCCTGTTACCTTCAGATATCATTTTTTGATTACGAAATGATGGCCAGAGAAAAGTTGCTAGCTTATGGTACGTCTGAACAATTAACTTTTCCTATAGGTGCAATTTTAGGTTTTTAGGTAAAAGTCCTATTTCAAAGGCCTCTCCTTCCTGAGGTGCTTAATAACATCATCAGTAGTGGAACAAGGGCTGTGTGGCCCCAAATCCAAGATGGCAGTGATGATCTCATCCAAGATGGCGTCCTGTAGACTTGGCAACAGCTCATGACGTCATCCAAGTTAGCAGCCGTGACGTCACCCAAGGTGGCAGATTATGGCAGGAAGACAGGTCAATTGAACTACCTTCACTAACCTAACCCCCCTCCCCTCCCCCAGAAAATGGTAGGAAGTACAAATTCCATCAGGACATGCAACACACCACGGCTACCTCTACTAACTTAAGAAAATGGTCGGAAAATAGGTCACTTGGGTTAACTCCACTAACCTCAGTCATCCGACCACCACCTCTTCCTAGGAAATGGCAGGAAGAAGACACGGCCTGGATGGACATAAGTCTTTATTTTGCATTCAGTCATTATTTAAACGATTTGAGGCACTACCACCATCCAGGGTGTTCACCACGAGGTCCAGAGTACAACTCTTCTAGTACACAGTACTGCCACCACTGGGTGCTGTCGTCCATTCTGTGATGTAATCCAAGATGGCGGTCTGGGGTGGGGGAAAATGGTGGGCAACAGTGTGTTCACCACGAGGTCTGGAGTCCAACTGGCCTAGTACACAGTACTGCCACCAGAGGGCGCTGTCATCCCTCCCACGACATAGTCGAAGTTGGTAGTCTGGGGTGAGGGAAATGATGGGAAAAGGACTCAGCCTGAGCTGAATGTAAGTCTTTATTTTGAAGGCAGTCTTTATTTAAACAATATGAGGCAGTGCACCCATCCATTGTGTCCACAACAAGTTCTGGAGACGAACTGACCTAGTACACTGCTACCCACTGCCCACCGCCCTCCATCCACTGGACTGCACAGGACGCTACCGCACATGCTCCCAGAAGTATGGATGCACTGACAGGCCCCCCGAAGCTATGACATGACAGGCAGCTGCCAAGCTAAGCCAAGCACAGGTGCCCGTTAGGGTCCCGCAAGCACGAGGTGAACCTAAAAGGTCCACAATGTTATACTGACTTCACAGAACTCCAAGGCACGCTCACACTGGTCCCATACGCGAAACGCCTCTGGGCACATGTGTTTACCGTTGCTGACAACACAGTGCACTATAGAAAGCTATTCGACTGCTTTCTCTCCGTTGCAATCCGAACAGGACATGCGAGACGCATCTAGCCGTGCATGTGTGGCTGACACATCACTGCAAAACGTCCGCATGGCTACTCACCATCTAAAAGGTTCTCAATGTTATACTGATGTCACATGGCTGTTTAAAATAAGAGCCATGTCGACCTCACGGAATTTGTATAGCATCCCAGAAATAGTTAATGGTTGCTTTTGTAGGAGCTTTTATGATGTCTCAACTTGTTTGCATGGAAATTCTTGTCCTAACAGAACCTGTTTACGAAAATAGTGCAGAATAATGCCAAATGCATTCCTCTTGATGGTCCTAACATGACACGTCATCCGTCACGTGTTACCCTTCCTGAAAATCGTTAAGTCTTGCTTTCAACAAACATCTCCGTAACGCAAACGTTCTCACCACTATGTAGAGGCTCCTATGTCCTGGCATGAAGGGTGTCTTGTGAAATTAATGGAGCATTATGATTGGTTCTTATTGAATTTACCCGCCGAATTACTGATGCTGCTGGTGTGGAAGGACCGTCCGCCTTTCTTTTCTTCTTTCTACAGACAAGACTTTCAGCGACAAAAAGCTATTTTGCACAGATCACTATATTGCACTAAGAATTAAACACTGCAAAGTAGCCTACAGATCGTCAAACATGGAAAGACACTACCTCAATTACACTGCTCTGCCACTGAGGACAGGAGCTTGAATATTTGAGCTTGAAATCAATCTCCAACCCAGCAATATATCACCGCCTACCATGTCGATGTAGTAAACATACAATTCGTATCCTGCACCATACATAAATCGCCCCTTTTACATCATTCATATAGCTATCGACCACCAGACACCCATACATATACTGCGAAGACAGGCAGCGCCGCATATACTCCTCGCAGCACGAGATATTTTCCTGCAGCCGATGGTCACAAGTCATCCACTCCCAACACATGACCAGAGTGCACTCAGCGGACCAAAGTCACTCTCACAACTGTTCTACAAATTCACGCTCGTTTCCCCTCGTTCTACAAATTCACGCTCGTTTCCCCTCGGCACAAATGCGTTACTGTTTCTGGTCAGGACGTGCTTGCTTGCTTGCTTCCCTATGCCCACTCCAGACTCTGGGATTACAAGGACATATGTGTTTTCCCACGGTTTGCCATACTATTATACCATTTTCGCGGTACTTCTCGATATCAAGCACACAGCAGTATCCTACCAATCGCTCACACAACATAATTCCGAAGATATAGACTAGAAATTATTTCTCTACAAACCCGAAACTTTAGCGAGGTGGAGCGTACCACAAACCACTGAGTAACTAGAAACTTATCCTGTCTGCAAAGACCTTTATGTGAGAACTCCAAAAAATTAGAGGAAATTGATATTTCCACTCGTGAATATCTATTTCGATGATGTAGCAGATTACAAATCACCCCTATAATTTACAAATTCAAATAATGTCTTTCTCATATCTAGAGAACCAGTAAATGTGTCTTTCACCTGCTAGATGCACACACCACAATCGATGTTCCCTCAGCTAAATAAAGGCGCGAAATGTGCAGAAGCAGTCAACTGGACAATCTGCATGGAGGGAATTATGGTCCAGGGCAAACTCACATCTATATTGAATCTTCTCAAATTTCCACATGATCACGAAAGCTATCCAACTCTGTAACGTTGTTGCTTTAATTTGCTATGAAAGCGGTGCTGATTGTTAATAAAAGCGGGTTAAAAGCTGTGAGCTCTCTGGGGAAGTTAATCTTGCATTACTAAGCAACTGTTTCTCCAGGTATCCTGTCTAGCTTACCAAATTCCCAACCAGACGAACATTAATTATAATCTTTTAATAGTCATACGACAACCGGTGATATATATATAAAAGACAGAATTTAAATAAAAAGAAATAAATCAATTTATATTTGGAAATTTATTTTAAGATTGATCATTGAAATTTCAGCATATTAAAATTGATTCCTAACTAAACTGGTGCCTTATTTAGGATTGTGAAAATGTGAGATTGCAATCTTACAGAACACATCAATTATGGAGCCAAGTTTGGGAGACTGCATACAACACTGCATTCATAAAACAACACACAAAGAACGTTGAAACGTATGCAAGAGAAAGTTAACCACTACCAACAGATTCAAATTTTCACCCAAAGAAATTACGTTCGTAGCACAATCCTGTTCGTCATGTAATTACCACACACTGGTATACTAAATTCATATTAACTCTTTATGAAATCTTCGCGAAAAGAATAGCTGAGGGCTACTTTGATGATTACACCACATGCTTCACGTGATCAACTTGGTTTACACAAAGAGTGTAACTCCACAATAATTTTGATAATTAAAATAAATTAGATCGAAAAGCAATTTACAAAAGGAAAACCTCGAACTGGTTACTAACGTCTTACTGTTAACATGACGGGTCAAACAGTTATATAAGCACGTGGTACTTGTCTTGCAAAGTACACCCCACGTGGGTTAAACATAAAGAAAAGTTGCTATATTGAAAAATATTGTCAAGACGAGACATTATAATCACACAAGCATTCGCTTTTAAGATTGATCTTAGTTAGAGTTACTGATCAACACGTGGTTCCACTTTACTCACAAAGTAGTGACAAAGCAACTACCGGAAAATAATCTGAACTTCGCACGAGAATTACACTGCGCTGCAATTTAAGATAACATTAGATATTTTAGAGCTAAACCTGAAATAAAGGTGATTAAATTTTCAGTTAGGCTGAACTTAAGAAATCCATTGTCCTGCGGACTTAGTAGACACGCGCTTAGCCGGAGAACTTACCACTTCAGACGCTCGCCCCGGACCGACTGCTTGGTCCCTTCCTGAGGGGTGGCTCACAAATACAAACGGAAGTGGCCAGAGGGGCAGCTTCCTATACCAACATGACAACGGATGGACGGGATTATACTAAGCATAGAAACCTCTCTGCTTTTAGAAAGCGTAGCTACCTGTTCCGACGTTGGTCCTACTGTTCTCTAGCAGACAGGCTTGTCTGCTACCCTCAAGCATGCAACTAGAAATACATTTGCTCATTCATCCTCTCACACAGAAGGGAAGGGGGATGGCAGTATCTTATCATATACAGTATATAAAAGAAAGCGGATGTAGGTTCCGTATGAGACTGTGTGACATGAATGACATATAAACTGTGTTTTAAAGTGCAGTAGTGTGATAGATCGTTCTTGTTTATGTGTAAAAGTAACACATTCCACTACTCAGTCTCCTCCCAGATAGTCAGAAACGCCACAGTAAATTTAGAAAAGGAATTTATGCCGTAAATGACAACAGATTTAAGAAATTAACCATGAAAGGAATCCAACAGAGACCTTTCATAACACCAACACTCCGGGAAAAGACTGTGCAGGGAATTTTCTGGCCATGCTAGGACATTCCCAAGCAGGCTTCTCACACCCTACTTAAACCAAAAGTGTAAAGAAAAGGCAAAAGGTCACCAGCTACTTGCTAAAACACAATAATTTCAACAAATCTTTAAAATCTACTAATTTCAAACAGAAAAAAAGAACACAATCTGTGACACCTATTTCAAAGATAGTGTAGACCTAATTCGGTCAGCAAGTAAAAACAATGGTTCCTGTGTCATTAATATGAAAACAATTTCTGATTGTTACCCTTATGGAGTTCACCAGTATTTGCTCATTGCAAGAGCCAACTGATCACAGGAAAATTTATGACTGTTTATTAACAAGTAAAATTTATGAAAATAGCAAAGGTGCCACAGCAATTAAAAAAGAACATGAAATAACATCAGTATTACAAAGCAGAACATTACAATGCACAATCCACAAAAGCAAAAAAAAATGATAAGAGAAAAAACATGTTTTACAAAGTGGTTATCGCAAAAAAATTATATATCTTATAAAACTAATAATTTGTAGAATTAAAATAACTATGTGGCACTAATTTAATCACTCTACTATATTTCAATTAGTTAGCAAACAATGAGCACTGTGTCATTATACTGAAACTACAATAATTATGTGATTGTTACCCTTAAGGGGTTCCTCACAATAAATATGCCCCATGCAAAGGCTAATCGATCACAGCCCAATGAGAATGAATAGCAATCTGACTGATAAACGAAGCAATGCCACTTGAATGAATTTACGAAACAAAATATCACAAATCTAATACATCACACAAGAACAAACATTGATCAATAAAACAGTACAATAGTCAACATCTAAAAAAAACACCAATAAATAAAACACCTGCAAAATACAAGAGTCAAAGTCTAAAAAAACAATAAATAGAACACCTGCAAAACACAAGAGTCAGTCTAATAAACACCAATAAATCCAACCCCTGCAAAACACACGAGTCAAAGTTCCTGTGACAGAAACACACGTATATGCATTGAACTAAGAACGATATAATCACTGTTCACTGATACACTCACTAGTTCCACTGTTCCGAGGCACAATATAAGGGGTGGGGGAGGGGGGTTCGTCGCCACAGCTGTCAGTAGGGATTTTTGTCCATCTGTTGCGTGCGATCCCGCCGTCTCTGCCCTCTCATGAAGTTTCTCTTGGTGGCCCGTGTCACGTACATCTCGATTTGGTTCCATGTTTGTGTTGTCAAATTCGTGCGGTCTCTTCATTTGACACGCGAGGTTGATATTCCTGGGCAAGGATGACACTTAATGGCTCTTCTTTTGTGCAACCCTTAGCGACCAGAGAACATCGAACCATGATTTAATGTCGCTTGACAGTAGGCATCCGTCAGGAAATGTCGATAGGCGTCGTTGACGTCTGCAAGTTTCTCTGGACAGTACCTGTCAAAAGGCTCCACGCCCTTTTATCCCCTGTCTTTTGTCGTTTCACCGCGGCCGTCTCGTCACGGTCGCGTAAGTGTGGTGCGTTGCCAGCAGATGGATTTCCGAACGGTGGACCGCTCGCCCATCTCAGGTCATCGCCTCCAGGAAGGGTCGCACGGGGCGGCCGCCCATTAGCTCCAGGTGCAAGGGAAAGTGTTTGTCGCATGCCCTTCTTTTGTTGTCGACCGCGCTCCCGAAGTGGCCCGGTTGACAGCGTGTCCTGCTGGGAAACCTGCTAGTTTACAACTAGCCCTCCTCCTCGCTGCTCCCGCTGTCTCGTAAGAGTTTAGCCGGTTCGCTTTCACGTTCTCAACTGCATTTAAAGACATTGTTCATCATACTTATGTCATTACAAAATGTAATACATAATACCACTTCGTATTGTCTTTCACAATTTTTAAGAACGAAAGTGAGACTTAATTTTTTTTATAAAAAAATTACATGAATCGACAATATAAAAATATAAGTTAAATGACCTGACAACATAAAAAAATAAAAGTGAAATGACTTGACAATGTAAAAAATAAAAATTAAATGAACTGACAATATAATATTTAAATCCACAACACTAATGTGGTTCACTTACGTTTTAATAAATCAAATGCTACTTATTAATTCACTAAAATGAATAGGATTATGCCTTGTGCAAGTATAGGTCAGGACAGCATAGGGTTCACATGTTATTTACACACACACATGCACACCTGTTGTCTATTCTACAAACTAACTATCCATAAACATGCATTACTCAAAATTCTACTTCTATCCACTACTAGTTAATCCAACAAGCTACTTCAATGCTACTTCAACAAAGTGTTTACACCACTACAACATTGTTCTAATTTGTCCTCTTCCTGACGCTCGCGGCATACGTCTTGTCACATGATTAATATGGAGAAACTTTCCTTAAACATACACAGTAAAAAGAACAATGGTTATTTACACGTCAAAACATTTATACCAGTTGACACACCTGATAAGAGACTCGCAATTATACATTTATCATACTCATATATTCACACATAAAACAGTAGGACAATTTCATCTAAAATTACGTTATCACAAGAGTTAATCACGCAGATGACTCTGA
Source organism: Schistocerca cancellata (assembly GCF_023864275.1). Classification (NCBI taxonomy): domain Eukaryota; kingdom Metazoa; phylum Arthropoda; class Insecta; order Orthoptera; family Acrididae; genus Schistocerca; species Schistocerca cancellata. The sequence goes on along the minus strand of NC_064629.1, from coordinate 540,904,839 downwards.
GAAGGTTAATTTTTTTTTTTTACAGTTTATATTACATTTTCTTACCCATTTGCCTGCGATTTTGTTCATTCTTTAAGTTACCTTTCGCTTCCAAATCAGTTATTTCGCCTGTGGTGGTTATTCTGGATTCATTTCTCATGAATGGCAAAATTGTGGTCTCCTCTATTCTGTAAAACAGTTTCATCTTAACATATTGAACTTACAACAGACACAAAAGATCCGAATCCTCCTGTAGTTTAAATGACAAATGTTTTGCTTCATCCTTATTACCTTAAATCAAGCTTTCCTTCGGTCCCATAATCAAAATTATTTACTCTTCCTCTACATTCAAGAGGGAAATTTCCTCAGTACAAATCATATAGGCTGCAGTGCATCCCGCACCAGCGAAAACAGTAAGCTGTAATGCTCACAGCATCAGCAAAACACATAAACGTCGCTTTTCTGGGACAAGTATTAACGCAGAATAAGTTTTCCAGGCTTTGGCTCAACATCAATCAAGACTACAGAAAGGATCCATATTTCTGTTCCATTCTCCATTTGCTGAAAAACTGCTCGTATTTGACTACCACAATAATATTTCAGGGCCACGTAAATTACACAAACCACAATTCTTCTTTCACCTTGAAGGGAATCAATCTGCTTACGAAATCCACAGGCAGCACTTTACGTACTCAGCTATAAAGAACAAAAAAGACATATATCATCAATATTAACATATCATCGCATATTGGGAAGCCAGTGGTTTAACAATCGTATTATTGCATCCTGTTTTCAAGATTCCAAACTTACTCATTCCTTTCTCAGAGTTCTCCTATCTTGAAATATTCATACAGCACACATACTATAGTAAGAGATCCTCATTTACACTGACAGATATAGAATAGTAATAGGTAGATAGTAGCACTGAAAGCAGAAAATCGGAAACAAGGCTACTAACAGCTGGGGACCTGGGTTTGCCAGACCCATAATACCCACAGATCGGATATTCCCCTTAGTTTTGCATTAATTCAACACAGATCTTGCTTCTCTTAGGAGCAACTCTTTTCAATTTACACACAAAAAAAACATAAACAACATTTCACTCGTTCACAAAGAAACGTTTTATCTTCACATTTCAACCAACCTAAATCCTAATTGCACAAGGAAAGAAAAAATATTAAAAACATCACTTCAATCAATCACATAGAAACATCTTTATCACTATTTTTACCAACATATTATTCAAAATGCATATGTCACAAATTTAAACTAATCAATTCTTTCTCCTCTCCATCCTCTCTACTCCTCACTGTCCTCTCTATATACCCTATGTACTCATTTGCCATGTCGCTCAATTGTTCCGATTGGGCGTCTTCTGCGCTGATCATTTGTCATTGCCGGTTTTGTCCATTTCCATTTGCTGGATTATGTCTAGGGTTGGCCGGCCGAATTTCAACATCATGTGGTGCTCCGCCTACAATCCTATTCCCACGGTGTTCACCGTAGTATCGATTCTGGTTGTCGTACCTGTAGCGTTCACGATCCTGTCCACGTCCTCGATCATTTCCGTTGTTCCACCTGTGTTCGCGACTGTTACCCCAGTTTCTATACGGCCGGTCCCGATTATTGTTCCGTTCGCGTCGCGACGACCAGTCACGCCGTTGATTAGTACTACAGCCATGACTGCGATCGCGCTGCTGTGCCCCGTAATAACTTTGTGCCTGATTAGGCGGGCATTCTCCTGTATTGTATTCCAACTCTTGGAGAAGTGTCTTAAACGTTTCCACGTCCTCTTTGCATCGTCCCGCAAGAATGACGTGGCGCAAGTGCATCGGCAATTTGGTGATGCATATCCTAATTAGTACCGCAGGCCCGTATGGGTCGTATAAAAATTGATTTGCCTGCCGCATGTGGTCGAATAGGCGTGCTGGGTTGCCGAAACCAGACTGGTTCAAATTTGGCAGCATAATTATGTCATGTTTAACCCTATCTTGTGCCACTTCCGACCAATAGGCGGACAGAAAGGCTTGTCGAAACTCCCGAGTGGAGTTGCAGTGACGCGCTGCCGACCTCATGCGAATCGCCGGTTCGCCTTCCAAATAGCCACACATATATTCTATCTTATGTGAACTTGCCCAGTCGGGGGGAAGACAAAACTCAAATTGCTCGAGCCATGCTCGTGGATGTATTCCTTTTTGCGAATTTCGGAATATCTCAAACTTTCTCACCGTAAGGAAATGTTTGAAATCAAATCCCCGCATTTCCTCCCGGCGAGGCCCTTGTATGTTTCTATTTTTTTCATGTCTGCCTCTCAACATACATTCTTCCCTGTCGTCAAAATCTCCCTCGTGGCCGGAGTCCCTCTCTGCACTGTTCGTACAGCTATTTTTAGTGCTATTGGCGAGTTCGGAATCACACCCCATGCGGCGTTCTTGTAATTCGCCTGTTACAGCTTTGTGCCGCCTGTTCACTTCGAACTGTCCCTTCTGAAATCTAAGAAGCGAACGCACTTCTTCGGTCTCTACAACCGCTACCGGTGTAGTATTGTTCTCGCTTTCCGTCACCTTCATCGTGCCTACGATGTCCGCTAATGCCGCAATCTTATCATGTATTTGTCTGTTGTCCTCCGTCCCAGTCTGCTTCAATTGTTCTACTTGCTGTTCCAGCGTGTGAATCGCTAAACTTTTGTCCGCTATTGTGTTGCTAACGGACGTGGGACAATGCGTTTCCGCCTCCTGGACCCTCGAGAGTACCTGCTGGTGTTCTCTCTGGCATTCTTCTCTCAGCGCTTGGAAATTCCTAAGTAGCTGTTCTTCGCTCTCTTTAGATTCCGCATCGCGACTCCGCTTGCCCTGTTCTAAGGCTTGCAGACGGTCCTCGATTTGTTCAAATGTATGGCCTAATTCTTTCATAATATCACTTTTTATTTCACTTGCCAGGTTGTTTATTCTTTGTGAGATATCATCGGACACTCTCTGCATCGACTTGTCAACTTTATTTGTCTGCTGGATTAGTTTTTGTCTATTTGTTCGCCTAGCTCTCAGATCGATTTTTCTGATTTCTGCGTCATTTGTTCGCCTACCTCACGGATCGATTTTTCGGATGATTCTTTTTGTTCTTGGAACAATTTTTCTGATTTCTGCGTCATTTGTTCGCCTAGCTCGCGGATCGATTTTTCGGATGATTCTTTTTGTTCTCGGAACGATTTTTCTGATTTCTCTGCGTTTTCTTTATTTTGTTGCAATAAGGCTTTCATGAGTTCTGCCAAATCAATTTGGTTAGTTGGAGGCAAATTAATTTCTGGCTCTGATGTGAGCCCGTTCGTCCTGTTTTGCATTTCGTCTGAGGTATTTCCCATTGTATTTTCGGAACTGTCCGACGCGTTAATATACGAAATCAAATTATCCCCTTGGTCCATGTTGCTTAAGTTGTCGGACCGCTTACTTTTAGCTTGGTTACGTGTCTGCATTAGTGCAATTTATACCCGGTACGCAACACACTAATCAAAATAAATGTGTCCCCCAAAAATTACGACAGTCACACGAAAGATACCCAACCTAGTACGCACTTTTTCACACGCAAAACAAATTTTTATCTTTGATCGAAACAATGGAATTTACAAGCGAGAAAAAAAACACACACACACATATAAAACACACAAATATAGAAAACAAAACAACAAGACAAACAACACAACGCTGCTCAACAACGCCGTGATTCATTTGAAAGTCTGCTCAGAAACAACGCAGAATTTGTTTGAGCGCTGCAGGGGAAAAAAAATTAAGATTATAACACGTTCGCAATCTAACGTTTCAGAGATTCCAGAGTCTAGCGGAATCACAGAACAGGGTCGCCATGTGTAGTGTTGTTGCTTTAATTTGCTATGAAAGCGGTGCTGATTGTTAATAAAAGCGGGTTAAAAGCTGTGAGCTGTCTGGGGAAGTTAATCTTGCATTACTAAGCAACTGTTTCACCAGGTATCCTGTCTAGCTTACCAAATTCCCAACCAGACGAACATTAATTATAATCTTTTAATAGTCATACGACAACCGGTGATATATATATAAAAGAGAGAATTTAAATAAAAAGAAATAAATCAGTTTATATTTGGAAATTTATTTTAAGATTGATCATTGAAATTTCAGCATATTAAAATTGATTCCTAACTAAACTGGTGCCTTATTTAGGATTGTGAAAATGTGAGATTGCAATCTTACAGAACACATCAACTATGGAGCCAAGATTGGGAGACTGCATACAACACTGCATTCATAAAACAACACACAAAGAACGTTGAAACGTATGCAAGAGAAAGTTAACCACTACCAACAGATTCAAATTTTCACCCAAAGAAATTACGTTCGTAGCACAATCCTGTTCGTCATGTAATTACCACACACTGGTATACTAAATTCATATTAACTCTTTATGAAATCTTCGCGAAAAGAATAGCTGAGGGCTACTTTGATGATTACACCACATGCTTCACGTGATCAACTTGGTTTACACAAAGAGTGTAACTCCACAATAATTTTGATAATTAAAATAAATTAGATCGAAAAGCAATTTGCAAAAGAAAAACCTCGAACTGGTTACTAACGTCTTACTGTTAACCTGACAGTTCAAACAGTTATATAAGCACGTGGTACTGGTCTCGCAAAGTACACCCCACGTGGGTTGAACATAAAGAAAAGTTGCTATATTGAAAAATATTGTCAAGACGAGGCGTTATAATCACACAAGCATTCGCTTTTAAGATTGATCTTAGTTAGAGTTACTGATCAACACGTGGTTCCACTTTACTCACAAAGTAGTGACAAAGCAACTACCGGAAAATAATCTGAACTTCGCACGAGAATTACACTGCGCTGCAATTTAAGATAACATTAGATATTTTAGAGCTAAACCTGAAATAAAGGTGATTAAATTTTCAGTTAGGCTGAACTTAAGAAATCCATTGTCCTGCGGACTTAGTAGACACGCGCTTAGCCGGAGATCTTACCACTTCAGACGCTCGCCCCGGACCGACTGCTTGGTCCCCTCCTGAGGGGTGGCTCACAAATACAAACGGAAGTGGCCAGAGGGGCAGTTTCCTATACCAACATGACAACAGACGGATGGGATTATACTAAGCATAGAAACCTCTCTGCTTTTAGAAAGCGTAGCTACCTGTTCCGACGTTGGTCCTACTGTTCTCTAGCCGACAGGCTTGTCTGCTACCCTCAAGCATGCAACTAGAAATACATTTGCTCATTCATCCTCTCACACAGAAGGGAAGGGGGATGACAGTATCTTATCATATACAGTATATAAAAGAAACCGGATGTAGGTTCCGTATGAGACTGTGTGACATGAGTTACATATAAACTGTGTTTTAAAGTGTAGTAGTGTGATAGATCGTTCTTGTTTATGTGTAAAAGTAACACGTTCCGCTACTCAGTCTCCTCCCAGATAGTCAGAAACGCCACAGTAAATTTAGAAAAGGAATTTATGCCGTAAATGACAACAGATTTAAGAAATTAACCATGAAAGGAATCCAACAGAGACCTTTCAACTCATTTAAGTTCGCTATTCGACCATCTAGAGGACAACACGGTTAAGTCACCAACATTCCTACACTCCAACAGGCCTCTGCATTCAGACAGCTCCTACAGTTAATGGGAAACGTGATTCACTCCTGCCACAGGTCACTGGCGCTGCATGTGAAGCACGCATAGACAGAATCGTCCTAGGAAAAAATCTGGCCTCATATATGTTTTATCCCTGTACTTACAACTAAATGTTACGATTGCGGTCTCAGTTGAACGACATTTGACAATGAAAGAAGTATCGGAAATACACCCTGCTGACGGTTGTGGCTCTGGAAATAGAAATATCGGTACCATTCTTATGACTTGACATTCCCTTTGCTATCACAGTACTCCACGTCAAATCCATATCTTCTTTATGACTCTACATAGTCATTTCCTTTGAACATGTCGTAACACAAACACACACTTTATAAGCCTGATGCTCATGGCGAACCTATCACACACCCCCTACTACTAAGTATAATACTATGTCAATAACCGATTGCTGGCGATATGAAATAATACTGACCTAAAATCAACGATGGGTGGACATATAAGTTTTTCTTGCGAGTGCTGCCATCGTGTCTTAGAAAGAGAGGCATAATCGTCTTACAAACCGCTATACGTTAAAAAAACACAACCATATTACCATCACAAGTGGTCTTGGTTCTACAGGTGCACACAAGTATCCATGTTCAAAGCTATACTGGCTTTATATATCAACGTATGGCATTACCTATGTATGACATGGTTTTTCCAGACAAATACCATGATACTGAATATGGACAGTGATCGCCGGAGTGTATATTATCTCATCAGCAGTGCGATTACACGTCGCCAATGGTACACACTTGTAATAAAATTACCGAATTTTGAAAGTGATTCAGCTAAGGAGCGTGGTATGAAACCGATATTTGCAACTCCTTCACGCCACTGCCACTAGATATTTATCCAGTATTTGTAACGCATTCTGTCTTGATGCCATATCAGAGGTTCTGTGATATATCCACTGAGTAATAGGCAATGATTGATTGAGAAGGATCACAAACAGTAGTAGATGGTGTGATGATTGAGGTCATAAGAAATGTACACTAGCTTTTCAGATCTCTTGTGGTACGCATTCGGTAGAAATGATGTCTATGATTTTGAATCAAGTCTTTCCATTCAACCGCATACCTGTGTTTGATCTATGGAGAAGACTTTTAATGATTACAGCCACTGGTGATTCATATTTCTGTCACTCTCATGTCTCAGTATTGAGCCATCTATCTAGAAATTATCTGCTGCAGTAAAATTACAACATGGTTTTAGGTAGCCCCTATGCATCTTGCAACAATCCCTCAGACTCTGAGCTACCGTCCCTGCAGCTTTGCGGATGTTACAATGTAAGCCGGATCTGAGTAGAAGTCAGAGAAAGCTATACCTACCACCTTCTGCAACCAGTGTAGAAACAAGCAAAGCTGAGTTACTGTGACAGAACTATGTTTTGATCATTCAACGGAAATGAAGCCTGCTCCTGCAACACAATGTAGTATAAAACACAGTACGGGAACTGGGGGAGGGACAAGGATCTTGCTACTACATTGTGGTGCTTCTTCAAACTACAAGCAGGTACAACAGGTCCACATCCCTCAGGGCCAATTCACGTTTATCACCCCACGTTTTGCAGTGATGCATCAGCCACACATCCACAGCTAGACGCATCTCGCATGTCCCATTAGGATTGCAACAGAGAGAAAGCGGTTGAACAGATTTCTATAGCATGATCTATAATGTCAGCAACGGTAAATACATGTGCCCAGAGGCGCTTCACGTATGGGACAGGTGTGAGCAACCTTGGAGTTCTGTGACATCAGTATAACATTGCAAACCTTATAGCTGCTTTGCAAACATCTCTCTCGGTGCTAGACCCAGACCACAGCTATGCGTCATTGCATCAGCAATGATGCCTAGGTGAACACGTATTTTCGACAGGAATTTCTCAGGTCTCAAGTATGAAAGGGATGCCGGCACCTCATTCTTGTGGGACCCTAATGGGCAATTCTGCGTGGCTAGGCTTGGCAGCTGAATGCCGCATAGTAGCTTCGGGGGCCTGTCAGTGCATCCCTATTTTTGGGAGTGAGTGCGGTAGCGTCCTGTGCGGTCCAGTGGACAGGAGATGCTGGGTGGTGCATGTGCATGTTGTTTGCATGTCTGTTGCATTATTTTGCCGGTGTGTAAGCTGTGATATGCGTTATTTGAAGAATTTATAAGCAGTGACCTTGTATACTGAGCATTTTACATGTGTTATTTTGATAATTTATGACTGTTTTTTTGTCTGCACTTCAATGTACTGCATTATTTAGGAGTAGTTTGCATGTCTTTAGTGCATTATTTCGGTAATTTACGAGTTGTTTGCGTGTCTGTACATCAGCATATGACATTATTAATGAGTAGTTTTCAGGTCTGCAGACAGTGTATTGTAACCCCAAGCATGTGAGGGTGAGTGTTTTGTATCAGTGTGATAAATATACTATCTCAAATCTGTCCCTAAATAAATTGTTCCAAAATAAATAAATAAAGTACACTCCTTCCTCTCTCCAGCAGCCCAGCGCTGGCTGAATCACACCATTTCCACCTCCAGACCACTATCTTGGATTACATCACTGGAGGGACAACAGTGCCCTCTGATGGCAGTACTGTATACCAGGTCAGTTGGACTCCAGACCTCTTGGTGGACACACTAGATGTCTGTACAGCCTCAAATTGCTTAAATAAAGACTGCCAGCAAAATAAAGACTTACGTCCAACACAGGCTGAGTCCTTTTCCACCTTTTTCCCCACCCCAGACCCCCTTCTTGGACTATGTCACGGGAGGGATGACAGCGCCCTCTGGTGGCAGTACTGTGTACTAGGCCAGTTGGACTCTGGACCTTGTAGTGAACACACTGTTTCCCGCCATTTTCCCCCACCCCAGACCGCCATATTGGATTACATCATGGAATGGATGACACTACCCTCTGGTGGCAGTACTGTGTGCTAGGTCAGTAGGACTCCAGACCTCGTGACGAACACACTGGATGGTGGTAGTGCCTCAAATTGTTTAAATACAGACCAAATGCAAAATAAAGACTTATGTCCAGCACAGGCCCAGTCTTCTTCCTACCGCGCGACTGCTACGGTTACAGGTTCGAATCCTGCCGCGGGCATGGATGTGTGTGATGTCCTTAGGTTAGTTAGGTTTAAGTAGTTCCAAGTTCTAGGGGACTGATGACCACAGATGTTAAATCCCATAGTGCTCAGAGCCATTTGAACCATTTTTTCTTCTTCCTGCCATTTCCTAGGAAGAGGTGGCGGTCGGATGATTTGGGTTAGTGGACGTATCTCAAGTGACCTATTTTCCCGCCATTTTCTTAAGTTAGTAGAGGTAGCTGTAGTGTGTTGCATTGTCCTTATGGAAATTGAACTTCCCGCCATTTTCTGGGGGAGGGGAGGGGAGATGGATTAGGTTAGTGGATACAGTCCAATTGACCTACCTTCCCGTCAAAATCCGCCATCTTGTATGACGTCATGGCCGCCATCTTGGATGATGTAATGAGCTGTTGCCAAGTCTACAGGCCGCCACCTTGGATGACATCATCTCTGCCATCTTGATTTGGGGTCGCATTGCCCTTGTTCCACCACCATCATCTACCACGGCAACAGTAGCTGCAGTGTAAGTGATTTCTCCAATTAAAATTCCTGTGAGTATCATTGGATTTGATTGTTCCAATGTTGTGCCAAGAATACAGGCAAGGACATTTATCTTTGCTTAAGTTACAAAGGTTTTCACCACAACTAAGAGAATATGAACTTGTGAACAATTTATATATATATATATATATATATATATATATATATATATATATATATATGTGTGTGTGTGTGTGTGTGTGTGTGTGTGTGTGTGTGTGTGTGTGTATACACACCACACACACAGATATATATACATATATATATATATATATATATATATATATATATATATATATATATATATACATTAAAAACATCTCGTAGCACTGTGTTTAACATACAACAGGAACAATTCAAAGGTTCAAATGGCTCTGAGCACTATGGGACTTAACATCTGAGGCCATCAGTCCCCTTGAACTTAGAACTACTTAAACCTAACTAACCTAAGGACATCATACACAGGCAGGATTCGAACCTGCGACCGTAGCTGTCGCGCGGTTCCAGATCGAAGCGCCTAGAACCGCGCGGTTACTGCCACTGGCAGGAACAATTCAATCGTGAAAAATCATGCTATGCACTGATGATGTTGGCACTGTGACTAGTATTAAAAGGCATGCCTTTAAAAGTAGTGTCGTGGATACCAGAAGACGTAATTCGTCTCAAAGATTCTCTTTCGAGTGCTACCGCCCGTTTCTGGCTCACCTGGAAACTGGATCGTAAACAAAACACGGGGTCTGAGGTTCCAGACAACAAAATAGGAGACAGTACATGTTAGACAATACACTGGTGGGTAAAACTGAAGGACAAAAGTAACTTGCTGCCAGGTTTAAAATCTCATTGAAACTTGGACAGTACATAGAAGAAACTCCTACAGTATAATACAGAAGATAACGTAAAGAAATACACAAGTAGAACAACAGATTGTTCACAGACAATAGTTACACTGAAGTCACCGCGATTTATGATTACAAAAGGCGGGACATGGTTCTTTAGGGGCTATGTGATCACCAAGGACAGCAGTGCGTGCTCTGCAATGTGCTCCCATGCTGGCCACAAGGTTGGGAAGGAGTTCTTGTGCTAGGGTAATACACTCCTCCATCAGCGCAAATGACAACTATTTGATGGTCGTTGAATCACGTGGACGTGCTACAATAGGTCCCCCCAACGCAACCTACATGTGCTCGTTGCCATTTAAGTCAGAGAAACGGGCAAGCTAGTCCTTTTGACGAATATCCTCTTGATAGAAGAGCTCCTCCACCTGCGTTGTTCGATACATTCGCACATTGTCATCCATAAAAATGAAACCATGGTCGAATGCACACCTAAAAAGACGCACATAGGGTAGGGTAGCAGTACATTGCCACAGTAACGTTGACTGGTGAGTGTACCATGTTTGCCGGCCCGGGTGGCCGAGAGGTTCTAGGCGCTACGGTCTGGAACCGCGCGACCGCTACGGTAGCAGGTTCGAATCTTGCCTCGGGCATGGATGTGTGTGATGTCCTTAGGTTAGTTAGGTTTAAGTAGTTCTAAGTTCTAGGGGACTGATGACCTCAGAAGCTAAGTCCCATAGTGCTCAGAGTCATTTGAACCATTTGTACCATGTTCAAAGATTTGTAGGTCAGAACACCCATGCAACATTATGCCTCCACACACCATAACACCTGGACCAACAAATTGACCATGCTCGACAATGTTGCTGGGTGAATTACGTGTTCCCACGTCTCGCCGGATGATAGTGCGTCGAGAATCACTAGTCAGATAGAATATGCCCTCATCCGAGAAGAGCACTAGACTCCATTCCTCGTTGGTCCAGTCCCTGTGCTCTAGGTGCCATGAGAAACGACGCCGCCGACGTGCGGGTGTCAACGAAACACAACGTACTAATCGGCGGGCAAAGAGACCACCCCCACACGGTCGCCGAGCCTCTGTGGCGCGTGAGACTGCCTGCCTTGCAGTCCTGTTGATATGGTTGCAATTGAACTCGCCGTTTAACGTGGGTCTCTTCTTGCATGTTGCACACTGTAGCGGTAATCTGCTGCTGCAGTTGGCCGTGATCGACCACCTCCCCTCCTTCGGGCAACAGTGAAAGAATGGTGTGAGCAACATCAAACTCCTGGGCTACAACGTCGCAATTCGTCCATCTTCCAGTTTTCCGATGATTCTTCCCCGTGTGAAATCATCCAAAGTCATCAGCTATAATAATATATCTTAGGCTTTTAGCACTTTCTAACATGTGCTGCGACACGGCGTGGAATGAGCCAGAACAGTCTTTGCGGGTACTTTTCCATGGTTAGGTTAGGTTCGGTTAGGTTAAGTCAGTCCTGTGTCGACTAATGTCGGAGCAAGCCCGCCCAGTTAGCCGTGCGCTCTAACGCACTGCTTTCCGAGATTGAAGGCGTGCCGGTCCCCGGCATAATCCTCCCGGCGGATTAGTGTCGAGGTCTGGTGTGCTGGGCAGTCTGTGGATGGTTTTTAAGGCGGTTTTCCATCTGCCTTGGCAACAGTGGGCTGGTTCCCCTTACGCCGCTCCGCCTCAGTTACACTACGTCGGTGATTGCTGTGCAAACACTGTCTCCACGTACGCGTACATCATAATTACTCTACCACGCAAACATTTGGGGTTACACTCGTCTGGTCCCCTCCCCCCAAAGTGTAGAGCATCGGGGGGGGGGGGGTGAGTGGATTGCTGTATCCTGCTGTGGGGTTGTGTACCACTGAGGGCTACGGCAGGGACGAAGCCTCTCCGTCGTTTCTAGGTCCCCAATTCAATACAATGTCGGAGAAAGATCCAAAAAACTTTCACCTCCTATAGTTCCGCCCGACCTTAACTCTTTTACATACACACCGCCAGAGCAAGTTCAGGAATGCGTTCTCGTCAACACAAGACGCTTGTTTGTTAGATACATACCGATTGCGAGAAATGTGCGAAGTGCCATTTGTCACTTTAGCATGAGTGTAAATTTCACTGGACAGCGAGCACTAAACGAAATTAACGTTTTCGATCGTCATCCACACCGTCCAATACTGAACTTTAATTATTCGTTTGAGGCTCTGTGATTTTATATTCGCCATCGATTAGTTTTTCGTTTACTTCTCTTTTTCTTGATATGCTCTCCTTCCTTTATAAACCATGCTCCGAGCTGATTAGCTGCGATAAGAAAATATGGAAAAGTCGATGATAATGTAAACTAGACTACACACGCCGCGGCACCGCTCCGCTTAATGGGGTAGTACTCTGAAACTTCCAAAAAATTATTTTTTTTTTGCTTAACATATTTTATAGGATGTCTACTTTATTGTTGTGTTCATCCCAATTTCGCCAGAGACTGCGTTATCGAGTTACAAGGCGACTTATGAGAAAGTGTCACCGAAAACCAGTCACAGAGAGATAAAAATAGTCGACATCGCGGTCAGTATGGCAGCATGTAATTTAAACGGCGGCCTAACAGGCGTTGTGGAAGCTATGAACGTGCTCTAACTTTGAGATCTGGCCAGCCCGTTACCACTTCTGCAGAAAAGCGGACGAAAAGAGTATCGAGGAAACAGAGCAACCGATGGCAGAAGCTGCGAAATAATGCCACAGGACCAAATGGTTACGAAGAAGATGGAGGAGAACCCCTTTTTAGATCTAGAAGGATTGCTGCGTGATCCATGGATCGCTCACAAAAGACATGTTTAATTTAACTACAAAAAATGTAACCCAAAATTTTAAACACGTATTTCTCGAAACTATATTTTTCAAACTGGCGTGAAACATAACTTGAGAAAGGTACCTACGATTTTGATGGTAATTTGACGCCGGCATCCTAAATTGAATTCTCTATTAGCGTACGTAGCCGTTTAGCTATATCTTCGAAAGTCTAGTTTGGGTGCACGCTTTTTTTCTCGAAGTTTTAGGCAAAGAAAATTATTGTGTTACAGGCCCAATAGGAGGGCTTCAAAATTCCCGTCGATGACCAGTATTCCGGCTGCAAGGGGTCCTCCCAGCTGGTGCAGCGGTTACAGGGAGCGCCCGATGTAGATATAAAAATGATTTCTTAAATACAGAAGTGTAAGGATTGAAACTAGATCATCAGATTTAACATTAATTTTTATTTTACTTGATAAAATCACGAAAATCATGTATTTGTCATGCGTTCAAAGAGGACTGTCCCCTTGAGGCTGTGTTCACAGTGGCACCGACAAGGAGCCGTCGCCAGAGGTCGCCCGACAACTTCGGCCGACAGCTTGGTCACAGTGCATCCGACCTCCTTCGCCAGCTTTTGCCGAGTCTCAAGGATGTTAGGATAGAATCTAATCTATTTGTGAAGCAGGTTAGATTTTAACCTACTAGGTTGCGATGGATACCACGACTCCTCTATGCTTGGCGACGAGGGTTGCATTGTGACTTTTGCTATTAAAAGATTCCGAATGCATGTGAATGAATTACCATACGTGTTTTACGATCATATGAGATAAAAAGAGAAAGAAACGTTCTTACGCACAAATATTCGAGATGATTCGTGATGACAGTGAAAAGTAACATTAAAACGAACACTGTGCACTTCTTAAATTAGATTCAGCAAAACAGGCATAAGTCATTTAACCTTCAGTGACTTATTATTAGACCAGTTTGAAGGACAAATGGTCCAAATGGCTCTGAGCACTATGCGACTTAACTTCTGAGGTCATCAGTCGCCTAGAACTTAGAACTAATTAAACCTAACTAACCTAAGGAAATCACGCACATCCATGCTCAAGGCAGGATTCGAACCTGCGACCGTAGCGGTCGCTCGGTTCCAGACTGTAGCGCCTAGAACTGCACGGCCACTCCGGCCGGCTTGAAGGACAAACATAAATTTTAGAATGAGATACTCTGAACACCTAAAGCACTGAAAAGTGGAAAAACAGACACCATATTTGCAAACCACCTCATGCAACAGAATAACCACCGTACTGATATAAAAATGCCAGTAAGCAGTAACAATAAATCGTAGACAGTTACTGCCTCCTTACCACAACCCAAAAAGGATTCACAACAGTAACTATAAGCGTAATATCCACCACATTTAACACTTCAACAAATTATTTTTTGAGGCATAATTAAGCTCTAAAATTCCCGGTAAAGATTTTGCCTAAATGTAGTTTCCAATAAAGCTGCAATTTCACTCCATTGATTCCGAGCTGTATCTCTATAATGATATTTTTCATCCTCAGGATTCCACAAACTACTTCTTTCTTTAAGTAAACTTACCGTATAAGTTTCTCACAGTCCATATTTCATGTGCACGAACGTCGGCTGATCCTAGCGAAGAAAACAAACTGATCTGAATTTCACAGATTGTCGCCGGAAGGCATTGTGACAGCGCACGTACTGGCATACTGATTTAAAACGATCAGCTGCCTTCGGCCGATGTTAGTCGTCCTCGGAATCCACCGAAGTCGCTGTTACTGTGACCGCAACCTGAATATGGATACATATAGACATACTCGCCCCTATCTGCAGGTTTGAAACCAACATCTAAGTTACGTGACGGAGGGCAAAAATCACTAATTTTAACAGTTGAATGACTTAGTATTACACCCGTAATAGTACAGGCGAAATAGTAACGAAGAATTTGAAATATTGTATTCACTGCTCTTTCTTTTTACAAGCAACAGCATAACAGTTCTTCAGTGAATACATGTATATGTTGCACTGCGTTTCAAAAAAAAAAAAAAAAAAGAATGTGTGTGAAATCTTATGTACTTAACTGCTAAGGTCATCAGTCCCTAAGCTTACGCTCTACTTAACCTAAATTATCCTATGGACAAACACACACACCCATGCCCGAGGGAGGACTCGAACCTCCGCCGGGACCAGCCGCACAGTCCATGACTGCGGCACTGCGTTTCATTTAGTTCACTGCTTCCACAGTAAAAAGACAAAAATATCAGTTTGGCAACGAGCATTTTGTTTTCTGACGATTTCTCAAGAATACGTATGAAACGTTTTTTATGCTTTAAGAAGAAATGACATCTGTTTCTATTCGTAATATCCGGTTTTTAGACAAAATACACGTGTATGTTTAATGAATTTTGCTTAACACTGTAATTATACCGAAACAAAATCAAAATAAGGAGCATAATACACCGTCCAATCAATTTAATGTGAACAACTGTCGAAAGCCTGAATAGCCACCTTTTGCACCGTTAACCGCAATGAGACGTGAGGGAAGAGAGTCAGTGAGGTTCTCGAAGTACCAACAGGGATGTGGAGCCATGCCAACTTCAATGTCAAAGCCAGTTGTGCTAGGTTTCTCAGTTGAGGATCCATGACGCGAACAATCGAATTGAGGTGGACCCACAGATTCGCTATCGGGTTTAAATCTGTGGAGTTTGGTGGCCAGGGGAGTATGGTAAACTCGTCCTGGTGCTCTCCGATTCACTCACGTACACCGCGAGCTGTGTGTCACGCGGCAATGTCTTGCTGGTAGATGTCATCGAACCGAGAAAAAGTAAACTGTATGTAGGGATGAACGCGATCCCAAAAGATAGACGCAGACTTGTGTCGAAGCACTGTGACTTCCAGAATGACGAGACGACCTAGGGCATGCCTCCAACTTGGACCCTTCCGACGATTGTTGCAGGGTGTTTGCTTTCAGACATTTCACGCCGTACACTCCAACGACTATCCGTCCGATGGAGCATAAAACGTGATTCTTTTGAAAAGACCACCTGTCGCCTCTCAGTGGAGCTCCAGTTGCAGTACTGGCATGCAAGTTCCAGCCTTCGTCTCCGATGAACAGCAGTCAGCATGGGTGCATGAACGAGGTGTCTGCTGCGGAGCCACACGCATCAACATTCGTTGAACAATCGTTGAGGAGACGCTATTGGTAGACCCTTGGTTCTGGGTAGTCATTTGCTCGACGGTTGCGTGTCTATTCGCCCGTACACATCTCCTGCCATCTATGGCTTGCGGTGCGCCACTGTTGCTCAGCGCCGGTTTTGGATTCGCCATTTTGCCATGCACGGTATCCTTTAACCACGGCGACACGATTCTAAAGTGTTTCCAAGCGTGGTCCGAAAGCCAACGATCATGTCCTTTTAGACGTCAGATAAATCGCTCCATTCCGCATCACGACAATGACTGCACTGTTTTCCGCGTCTTCCCAAAACACTTTGTATACCCTCCACTGCTAGTGCTGCCACCTGCCGTCTGTGAGGGGTTACTGCACGTTCACGTCGAGCATGGGCGTTGGTCACATTAATGCGACTGGCGGTTCCATGAAAGACTTTTGCTTCTGTGTTTCATTTACACCATTGGATACGATCAGAATGAAGAGGGAAATGCGCGTGCATTGGTGTGTGTCAGCACGCGGTCTCTATTTGTGTGATTATCACCAAGGCAGTTGCTCAATGCTAACATACACGCGCGCGCGAGCGGTCTGAGGCGCTGCAGTCATGGAGTGTGCCGGCTGATCCCGGCGGAGGTTCGAGTCCTCTCTAGGGCATGGGTGTGTGTGTTTGTCCTTAGGATAATTTAGGTTAAGCAGTGTGTAAGCTTAGGGACTGATAACTTTAGCAGTTAAGTCCCATAAGATTTCACACACATTTTTTTGAACACAAGCGCGTTTGCTTCCTTGTGCCCATCATGTCCAGTGGTTTAAATAAAACACAGAAGCAAAATTCTTTCGTGAAACCACGTTAAATAGTTATTCGTGTTCTGATGTGAGATTTATTATCGATAATCA
This sequence comes from Schistocerca cancellata, assembly GCF_023864275.1. NCBI lineage: Eukaryota > Metazoa > Arthropoda > Insecta > Orthoptera > Acrididae > Schistocerca > Schistocerca cancellata. The sequence goes on along the minus strand of NC_064629.1, from coordinate 540,887,864 downwards.
CAAAATTACGAAAAAAATGGTTCAAATGGGCCTGAGCACTATGGGACTTAACATCTGAGGTCGTTAGTCCCCTAGAACTTAGAACTACTTAAACCTAACTAACCTAAGGACATGACACACATCCATGCCCAAGGCAGGATTCGAACCTGCGACCGTAGTGGTTGCGCGGTTCCAAACTGAAGCTAGGCGCGCAGTCTGGAACCGCGCGACTGCTACGGTCGCAGGTTCGAATCCTGCCTCGGGCATGGGTGTGTGTGATGTCCTTAGGTTAGTTAGGTTTAAGTAGTTCTAAGTTCTAGGGGACTGATGACCACAGATGGTAAATCCCATAGTGCTCAGAGCCATTTGAACCATTTTGAACCAAACTGAAGCACCTAGAACCTTTCGGCCACACCGGCCGGCAATAAACTTACAGGAAACAAAACTTGTAACACTAAAGTTGGCAGTGTTCGTAAACAAAGAACAATAGGCACGAAATCTACAGCCTGATGCCGACACGGAAGTCTACTTGGTTCAAGGACATCCTGGATGAGGAAGAGGGCGGAAATTGTAGTCATGTTACGAGGCATCTTGAAGAGGAACTTTTATGTCTGACACTGGGTCGTGCCAACCTCAGACTGCGCGCCTAGTGCGGATTAGCGTAATTCAAGCGGAAATAATACCGAATCGTGAAATCCATTTAAGGCCTGGCCACACAGTACGTGGTCTGAGACCTTGAACCGCCGCAGGCAGGTCGCGTCGCTGAAATGCGTCTGATTACATCGTGTCGGCCACACAAAGGGCAGTCTTGCTGAAGCGGCGTCCGACTATCAGCCACGTACAGGGCCAGTGTGAGTGTACGTTTACACTGCCTGTGATGCGATGCGACGCGACGCGACGCGACGCGAGGCTATGGCCAAAGCGATGCAATGCGACGGAGCGTTCACATTGCACACGATACAGCGCGCGCGCGGTCTGGCCAGCAATTGAGCAGTCTCGACACGATGTCGTTTTTCCTCGACCCAGTAAATTCTTTTTTATAACAAAACAGTGCTCTGAGAATTCAACGCAGTCATGAATGGGTGCATGAGGTCAACAAGGACAGGAGGGCTTTAGGAGAATTTCATCATTTGTACAGTGACTTGAGAAAAGATGAGGATAAATTCTGGAATTATTTCAGAATGAGTACAGAGACATTTGATTATATAGTCTCGTCTGTTTCAAATAGATTACAGAAGCAAAACACAAATTTTAGAATGACTATTACCCCTGAAGAGAAAGTTATGATCACCATCAGGTAAGTACACAATATTAAGTTTACAGCAATCATTTTATTATGAAAAATTTACAAATTGTGATAGATTCAAACTTTCTTTTAATAAATTTTGACGTAGTTGACAATCAGAAGTAAAATACATCACAGTTCACTCACTTAAGTATCAAAGTTTCCAGAATCTTGGTGGCTTGAAATAACAATATCATCAGGTTGAATTTCAGAAATGACTATTTCATTTTGCAGATTTCCAGCAATTACGATTTCAACTGGATTTTCAGGTGCATAGGGTGACATCAACGAATGTGCAAGTGGAAGTGGTTGATTTATCCAATTCTTCCAAAAGAACTTGCTGAATTTTTATCCTGGCTCTCAACTGAGCTGCTGGTGGTAGTTTTCGCATTGCTGGCAGCAAACTCACTACAAAATGATAACTGTCATCTTGCGTTTCTGATTTCGACATTTGTTGCTCAATTAGCTTCCACTTTTGCTTCTCTATATTTAGCAACTCAGAGTTTGTTGATGTCTTGGATCTCTTGTTTTGGTTTGTGTGTAGGATGGGTGAGGGAGGAGGCATCGAAACGCTACCCTCTGAACTTACAGACAGTCTTGAAGAGCTGGCTTGGTTGGTTTCATCAGGTGAAACACACACTCTCTCTCTCTCTGTAACAGCTGGTGAAAATGGTACGTCGTCGTGTGCGTCGTCGTGTTACGATGCTGTTCTTTTACTGTGCTGAACATTAGTCTTCGTCTTCCGTGGCGTCATTATGTCAGTCAGGAAGGTCATTAGCTCGTACCACGGCCAATTGGATTGGAAAGGCGGCATGCCACCTTCGTCTCCTGAACGTTCAGCACGAGTTTGAGTTCAGAGCGGAAAGTGTCACGTAGGTTCTTCCATTTATTCTTCAGTACCTCGCCTGAAAATATAGACGTGAAAATATCCGTAAATAATTAAGTATACTGTATACTTAATACATTTTTGTCCTTAGCACATTAACTGCAAATCCTACGGTGATCCTACACATCCTTCACTTACGCTCATTTCATTCTTTTTCAGATATTTGTCGGTTGGGATGTCTTTCCATGCACTGTCACAGTCGTTTCGGATGGGTCTAATTACAGTCGCACAATGTGTGCATGAAACGTGCGCCACAATATGTGAAATTCTGAGCCCTGTACACCTGTTTTCTCGTACTATATCACTGCTTCAGCCGGCCGGAGTGGCCGAGCGGTTCTAGGCGCCACAGTCTGGAACCGCGCGACCGCTACGGTCGCAGGTTCGAATTCTGCCTCGGGCATGGATGTGTGTGATGTCCTTAGGTTAGTTAGGTTTAAGTAGTTCTAAGTTCTAGGGGACTGATGACCTCAGAAGTTAAGTCCCATAGTGCTCAGAGCCATTTGAACCATTTGAACCACTGCTTCAAACCGCTGCAAAACATACGTATGCCAACTGGAATTTTCCGAATTGTGTGGGGGCCATTGATGGTAAGCATGTTCGGGTTAAATGTCCCCCTCATTCTGGGACAATGTATTACAATTACAAAAAATATTTTTTGCTTGCTTTACTAGCTGTAGCCGATGCTAACTGCAGATTAATAGCAGTTGACATTGGAGGCTATGGCAAGCAATCAGATGGTGGCACATTTAGAGCAAGTAACTTGTACAATAATATTTTGAACGAAACTGAAAACTGGCCTCCACCGAAAGAACTACCAGGTACTTCAGTAAAAGCCCCATTAGTGTTGGTTGGAGATGAAGCCTTTCCGCTACTGGAAAACTTAATGCGCCCTTTCCCTGGACTGTCACTGACTGAGGAAGAGAGGTTATTTAACAGGAGGCTATCGAGGGCTAGAACGGTGGTGGAACGCACTTTCGGAATTATGGCCAGCAAGTGGCGTCTTCTCCGAAAGGAAATTGAAACTTCTGTAGAACATGCAGACATTATTATTCAGTGCATCTGCGTCTTGCACAATATAATAATCGATAAAGATGGGCCTGACATTTCCCTTCAATTGTCTATTGACCAGGACATAACAGAACACTGTGCTTTAGCAGCATGCTTCCAAAATGAAAGAGCAAACAATAGTGCTTCAAGAAGAGCGATGAGTGTCAGAGAGGCCTTCAAAAATTATGTCAACAGTCATTAATGCAAATATATTTCATGTCGAAATTATCAAATACTGTAACTATTGTGAACGTCATTTCATTATCAAAATACTGTAATAGTATCTATACACAATTAAAATTAGAAAATAAACGAAGTTTTTTGTGTTACTTATTTCTTGGAGTCTTGTAGCTATTTATTTTACTTTTTTGTACTTACTGTCTGTTCCACAATCTTCAGCTATTTCATTCCATGCTTGGGAACAAAATCCCTATTGTGGTAATATTTATTTTTCTGGTCCCACAACACAGGGCGTTCACGCACATTGTTAATTAGTCTTTCGACGTCCATCGCAAGCAAGCAATTACTGGAGACGCAAGCGCAAACAAGCAATCGCTCCAAACACTCGCACAAAACGCAAACTCGGTTGCGACTACAGCGGAGTCATCGCATCGCGCCGCATCACATCGCTCGGCCCAGCCTGCAGTCTAAACGGGCACCGCTCTGTTGCCACTGTTAAACCAAGCCTGCTCATTGTCACGCGATTTCAGCGCTTCATCGCTCGGCTCGGCTCGGCATCGCATCGCATCGCATCGCGGGCAGTGTAAATTTAGCCTGACTCTTAACTGCAGATTCGCCGCCGCGGTCGGCAGCTGTGAACGCCTGCAAGCTCATTTTTCGCCGTGTTCTCACACTGAAGACTGAGCCAGCAGCTGCAGCAGGCAAATCTGTCGTATCGGTGAGCGTGCAGTGCACGCAGTGGAAATGATGGAGACAGAAAAAGTGACTGAACAGGTGACGAAGCATAACTTCTTGTATGATGCAGACGGCAGAAGAAGGCCGAAGCATGCCCGGACATAGCTGCTAAACTGGTTCAAACTGGTAAATATTTTTGCAAAAAGTTTAATTTTCACGCATGCAATATGTTAGAAAAATGAAGTGCGGTACAGTATTAAATACTGGAAATCAGTTAGTGCGTATTACATCTTAAAGCATCTGAAAGGTATCACACCAAGTATGTAAGCAACCATGTGATCAAAACGCAAAGCGACACGTATAAAATCGATCTGCATATGAGCCAATTATTGTCTCATTGAAACGAAAATTAACTGCCTAGTCTCAAATGCTTTTCTCTGCCTCGTGATGACTGGGTGTTGTGTGCTGTCCTCAGGTTAGTTAGGTTTGAGTAGTTCTAAGTTCTAGGGGACTGATGACCATAGATGTTAAGTCCCATAGTGCTCAGAGCCATTTGAACCATTTGAGCCTCAAATGCTCTGATCTCAAAACGAATCATTTCCATGCCTTTTTCTAACACACAACCGTAGATGTTATTCCATACACATGTTTCATGATGCAATTTAAAGAAATACCTCCTATCTAATGAGAACTGTATGCCTAACATTTGCAGTCAGTAAAGAGTTTATCTACTAAAGTATTAGAATTATTATGTGTTATATCTAAATATCAACTGTGTATTCCATGTAAAAAGTCTTTCTCATGCATTAATGTAATTAATCAAAGTTGTACATGCTATTTCAATGCGGTCTGATGTTGTGTAGTTTTCTATGCATATTTGTATTGTGTATACATATATACTACGTATTTTTTGACGAAATCCATGCAATGTACATTGTCTCTGGATGAATAATCTACAACTGCTACTACTACTACTAATCGTTAACACTGATCACATAGGCACAGTCATGGGTGGGGCAAGGCAGATATAGGACTTCGGTTTATTAGGAGAACACTGTGGAAGTGCAATCAATCTACAAGGCGATTGCTTACAAATCACTCATCTGACCCATACTAGAATGTTGCTGAATTGTGTGGGACCCATAGCAAACAGGACTAATAGGAGATACTGAACGTTTACAGGGAAGTGCAGCATGAATGGTCAAAGGTTTGTTTGACCCACGGGAGAGTGTGACTGAGATGTTGAAAGCAATGGACTGGCAGACTCTTGAAAATAGACGTAAACTAGTCGGAGCAAGCCTACTTACAAAGTTGCAAGAACCAGCTTTAGCGGATGACTCTAGGAACATACTACAGACCCCTGCGTATAGCTCCCATATGGATCATGTGGACGAAGTTAGACTAATTACAGTGGGCACAGAGGCGTTTTAACAGTCATTCTTCCCGCGCTCCATATGTGAATGGAACGGAAAAAAGCTATAATAACTGGTGTAATAGAATATACCCACTGCCACGCACTTCACAGCGGGTTGCTGCGTATAGATGTAAATAGAGAAATATGTCTGCATATACAAGAAAAGAAATTAGATCTTGGATACAGTTGTCGCTTGGTTTTCTTTCCATTAAAGGCACTCATTCATTCAAATGTAATACTATAGTAGTCTACGAAACTGCTCTTTACTGAAAATGCAACGCACCTTGCACTGTAGTTAACTGCTTTATGAGATACTGGAGAGACTCTCTGTGGCTACGACAGGCTCAGCTTGATACTTGTTAACACAGTTCAGATAATTTCTTATGCAGTTGTGCAAAACCTACCAAATTTTAATGCAAACTTGCTTTACTGTCTTGAAAACGGTAGAATGTTCTTCCTGGAGTGGAAATGCGACTGTTCTGCTTTTGCTGTGTTTGTCAGGTGCCGTATGTGGAAAAACGCCATTTACAACAGAATAAATTATAAGAAAACTACTGTAGTCTTCAACGTATTTTGACTTTTCTTGCTTTAGTGTTACGGCTAATTTCGCGTCAGGTGCTGTTGGATGCAGATATCTGTTTCATGAATTCCTTTCAAAAGCATCTTTGACCAGATGTAGGAAACAATTAAACTGGGAAATATTTAACATGAAGAACTCACAGAACTTTGTCTTCGTTTAATAAATGACGACTGATAAGTTTCGTAAACGAAATTTTTGTCAAGCCTTGCCTCTAAGATGAGATTACATTATTCAACTGTTAGAGTAGAATGTCTTGTTCCTCACCATTCTCTTCTAGTAGTACATACAATAATAATTCGCGATCACTAATTTGAAAAAGTACGTGTATTTCCATGAAAATGTTCCCGACTGAGCTGAAGGCTACGACGGTACGTGCCCATTGCATCCTCAGGCTGCACGATCGGAGCCAGCGCGCACAAATAAAGTACTGTAACTTCTATTTTCTCCATACTGTAGTGAAATGTGGCTTTCGTTCCAACTTCAAAAACCATTTCGATATGTTAGCTACATTTAGTTCGCAAAACGTATCACCTGAAACGAACAAAACGTAAAGTAGCCAGCGACCACATTTTTCACCACAAACCCTTCAACTATGACCAATATCGACCAAATAGACAAATCATCGTCAATCTATAATGTGAGATTATAAAATATGTAAAAATCAACTTTTTCTGCCGTTAGTTTCCCCAGAAATGAATGAGAAGTATTTTATAATGAAGAAAATATACAAAAGCGAAAAAAGTTCACGCAATTTGGGTGCATAGACCCTGAGAAATCAGTACCCAGAACAACCACCTCTGGCTGTAATAACGGCCTTGATACGCCTGGGCTTTGAGTCAAACAGAGCTTGGATGGCGTGTACAAGTACAGCTGTCCATGCAGCTTCAACACGATACCACAGTTCATCAAGAGTAGTGACTGGCTTATTGTGACGAGCCAGTTGCTCGGCCACCATTGACCAGACGTTTTCAATTGGTGAGAGATCGGGAGAATGTGTTGGCCAGGACAACAGTCGACATTTTCTGTATCCAGAAAGGGTAACCGCAGCCATGGTCTCCAAGCTGATAGCCATGCTGCTGCAAACGTAGTCGAACTGTTCGTGCAGATGGTTGTTGTCTTGCAAACGTTCCCATCTGTTGACTCAGGGATCAAGACGTGGATGCACGATCCGTTACAGCCATGCGGTACAATCTGACCTTTATCAAAGTCGGAAACGTGATGGTACGCATTTCTCCTCCTTACACGAGGCATCACAACAACGTTTCACCGGGCAACGCCAGTCAACTGCTGTTTGTGTATGATAGTGGTGGGCAGGAAATCGCGTATCAGTTAGAAATCACAGTGATTGAGAAGTCACAGATATCACAAGGCCGAATTCCGTACTGCTTTCTGCGATTTCAGTGACAAATCGCAGCTAGAAGTCGCAAGTAGCAACTAAAAAGCGCAGTTAACAGTGCCATCTGTTGAGCAAAGTTCGTACTACGCTCATCTCTGCGACACGCTATGGAGTCTAACTGTGATTTCCGTGACAAGTCGCAACTAAGAGTCGCAAGTAGCAACTAAAAAGCGCAGTTAACAGTGCCATCTGTTGGCCAAAGTTCGTACTACGCTCATCTCTGCGACAGGCTAACGAGTCTAACTGCGACTTCCGTGACAAGTCGCAACTAAGAGTCGCAAGTAGCAACTAAAAAGCGCAGTTAGCAGTGCCATCTGTTGAGCAAAGTTCGTACTACGCTCATCTCTGCGACACGCTATCGAGTCTAACTGTGATTTCCGTGACAAGTCGCAACTAAGAGTCGCAAGTAGCAACTAAAAAGCGCAGTTAGCAGTGCCATCTGTTGAGCAAAGTTCATACTATGCTATTCGCTACCGAGTCAAACTGCGATTTCTGTGACAAATCGCAACTAAGAGTCGCAAGTAGCAACTAAAAAGCGCAGTTAACATTCTTTTCCTAGTGCCATCTGTTGACCGACGTACGTACTTCGTTACGAGAGCCTTGTGCCTCACGAGATCGACGTGCTGTGTGTGCATAATACTGAATATGAAGGGCTTATTTCAATAGTGGTACAAGTCCACTTTTGTTCATTTTGAGATACAGAGTCGTAAAGTTAAATGAGTGCTGAAAAATCTGCAGTTGAGATACCAGAAATATTCAAGCATATGGCCTCTTGCTAGAGATGAATCTGTATTTATGTTCGTTTGGATCATTAATTTCAGAAGCATTATAGACAGAAAAGTGGAGATAATGGACTTGTACCACTATTGAAATAAGCCCTTCATATTATATGACGACATGCACATTCAGTGTCAGTTATGGTTGGTCAAACACAGCTGTGACTCTGAATGTATTATATTAATAAGAAGCAACATTGCCTTTTTCTCCTGAAAATATCAAGTAACGTAACAAATGTGTTTGATTCTGCTTCCAATATGACAGTTCTGGTTAATACTCCACATGCCTACAGGACTTTGCAATGTTAACACAGCAGAACTCAGACACCTGTATAAGTGTAGTGAAATAAAAACAGTATTATTGTGTCATATGAATGCCTCACTTTTGTTTCGACACAGTTCAAGACTCGGGAGAAAAGTTTTACACCTGGTGTTCTACATGGCAACTTCACACACAAGAACTTTTTGCTGACACTACTACCACCTACATAAGTAAGCTTTTCCTGTGTTACTTTCAAGTAATGCACTTAAGCTATTCCTGATTTAACTGTAAGATCTGTACTTCCCACTTTCGTATCAACAGCCTCAAAATGCATATTGTAGACTTCTGGATATGTTACAGGTCAGTGTCACACCAAGATTGTAGAGAAAGAGGGGGGGGGGGGGGCGGCATGTCACTCTCCAACAAGTGTTTACCAATAAATACGTGGCGGAAAATTACGGGTACAGGACGGCTTAACATGTGGAAAATGAGATTTTCATTATTCGCTCACTGTATTTAACATTTATTATTCCTTTAAAATCGCACAACTTCAATAAAACACAGTTTAATCACTCAGCTGCACATTTATTTCGCAATAATGTCACTTTTAAACTGCAAATCCTCTAAGAGCTCTCTTGAATCTTCACGAGTCTCTCCCAACAGCCTTGATGTGGATAGATACGTACAGCAACCAGAACTGTGTCTTCAAAATCACAAGGATTGTTAAACAATTTTTGCTGTCACTAATTACAAGCAATATAATTGACAGAGTAGATTGCTGATATTTGCTGTAATGAAAGCCACTCAATGGGGTATATTTCACATTTGCAAGAACGATCTCACTTAAGTAATTAAGTCCATCGAAACACTTAGAAACTAACCTCTCGTCTGACGAAAACGGTCTAAAGACGCAGTGGCAATTTCTCCAGATCTACTGACAATGATATTTTGAGTTATCACTTTACTGAGTGACTGAAATGTAGTTCGGGTACCTGAAAACATAACAATATGTTAGAATTCATTTTCTAAACACGAACTATTACGGTACTGTATGGCTACTTGCATATTAATTACACTATTAATATTTTCACAGTTGTTTCTTTAATACACGATTAAAGCCAACGGAAGAACAAACGTAAAACATACTTACCAATGACAGGTTTGTTGAGATACAATTTTCTGTGTGGAGTCACAGAAATCGCAGAAGTAGCAGAAATCGCAGAAGTCACAGAAATCACAGAAGTCACAGAAGTAGCAGAAGTCGCAGAAATCGCGGAAGTAGCAGAAATCGCAGAAATAGCAGTGGCGGAGGGATACGCGACTTAAGTTCCTTAACTGCGACTCTTAACTGCGATAAATCACAGTTAAGAATAACAAATACTGAAAAGTAGCATTCACAGAAATCACTGATATCGGAAAATCGCAGTTTAGCCCACCACTAGTGTATGAGAAATCGGTTGGAAACGTTGCGCATGTCAGCACGTTGTAGGTGTCACCACCGGCGCCAACCTTGTGTGAATGCTCTGAAAAGCTAATCATTTGCATATCACAGCATCATCTTCCTGTCGGTTAAATTTCGCGTTTGTAGCACGTCATCTTCGTGGTGTAGCAATTTTAATGGCCTGTAGTGTAAGAATTCTGAAACAAAATGCGCCTTTAGGTTAAATTTCACTAACAGCAGTCGGTAAAATTTGTATTCCACCTTTTCCATATAGTGACTGCTTCTTTGAACGCAACAAGAGGGCTGCAATTCGTACAACGATCTCGAAAAAATAGTGCTGTCCAGGTAATAATAAGCAGACAAACACTACTGTAAAAGTCACGTTCTGCAGTAACTTGAATAAGTAAGTGCCTACGGCTGCAATGATTACAAAAGATAGCAATGTATTTCTGTGGAAGAAAAAGTGATGGTTCTACAACGTGTAAATTGAGATGTTGGATCGCGATTATAATTGTCGAAGGACCAAGGATTTTCCGCTTCCACCCCGAACACGACTGTGAGAAATCGTCCAATGGGAGATAGTCTGCTTCCATGGTAAAAAAGCTTAAATACATGCGGCCATCAGCATATGACCGTTTGGATAAATTCGTTGCAGAGTGGTTTGTTAGTACGAGAGCGTCGGGAATTTCGTTTGATGGCAACACACTGAGAGAAAAGGCACTTCAGTTTGCTGCAAAAATGGGGATCACCAGCTTCACAGCATCGAATAGTTGGATCGATCGATTTAAAACTCGTAATAACATTGTTTACAACCCACTGAATGGTGAAAGTGGAACTGTGGAGCAATGGAAAACAGAATTCCGCGGTATATTTAAATTTCAGTTACAAAAAAATTTTTGATGTTGATGAAACTAGTCTTTTTTATAACGTATTTTCAAGTAAGACCCTATGTTTTGAAGGTGAGAAATGCCATTATGGGAAAGTGAGTACATAGAGGATAACTGTTTTACTTATGGTCAATGCTGATGGGTATGAAAAATTACCTCCTTTGGTAATTGGTAAATTTTAAAAGCCAAGGTGTTTCAAAAATGTGAGAATTCTGGCCACTAATTATGGTTCAAACAGCACTGGATGACTGACCAGTTCCATCTTCACATCCACAATGCATGTACTGAATGGTAAAATCAGGGCAAAAAATAGGAAAGTAATGCTGCTACTTGAAAGATGTCCAGAACACTCTGACTGTCTGCAGCTCAGTGATATTAAGTTACTGTTCCTGCCTCCTAATTGTACGAGTGAGCTTCAACCATTAGGTCTGGCAATCATTCATTCATTTAAATGGTAATATAGAAAAATTGCTTCTTCAGAAGGCTGTATTTATGCACGAGAATGGCATGGACCCAAAATCTATGACACTGTCACATTTGGATGCTACGCATTATGTAGTCAAAGCATGGATAGATGTGACTACTTTAACTATTTCTAACTGTTTCCTGAAAGCAAGATTTAAGTTCGCAGAAAATACACAGGAACCACTGGAAGGAGATCTGACTGAGCCTACAGATTTTTCTGTGATAGGCATATCGTCTATGTTTCAAGAGTATATTGGTGTTGATGCTTCAGTCATATCTTCAGAAGTACCAACAGTAGCTAGCATCATTACTAAACATTTTGAAGAAGGGAAGAGAGAGGTGATTGGTGAAGAGGATAATGAAGATGATGACTAAGAACCAGTTGTGACAAGCATTAGAGAAGCTATGGAAGCTGTTAACATTTTGAGGCATTGGGCTTATGTTGGTAGCACATCAGGTGATGATAATGTGTTTGATGCTTGTCTAAGGCCTTTGACTGTGTGGACCACAACATTCTCTTACATAAGGCTAATTTTTATGGCTTGCGAGGTAGAATTGGTAGATGGATAGAATCATATCTGCAAAACAGAAAACAGAAGGTGATAATTAATGGTGCCAATGATAGTCCCATTTCTTCTGATTGGGGCACATTAAAGTGTGGTGTGCCTCAGGGGTCCATCCTAGGACCTTTGCTTTTCCTTATCTTCATCAATGATCTCCCACTTTGCACAGACACCGAGTGTAAATTTACTCTTTTTGCCGATGACACCACTATTCTGCTTGAAAGTCGAACTAACAGTGACCTAGAAAATAAATGTAATGCTGTACTCGTTGACATCCTACACTGGTTTAAGTGCAACGGACTAACTCTAAACATTCAGAAAACTCAGTATATGCAATTTCACACATCTCAACAAGAAAATGAAGTATGCCACTTAAACTGTGGTAACCAAAATATACTACACTGTGAATCATCTAAGTTCTTGGGCATTCTAATTGATGGCAAGCTGAACTGGTCTGAGCATATCTTAGACCTACATAGAAGGCTCAGTGTGGCAACTTATGCTCTGCGTGTAATCACCCCCATTGGTGATGAGGACGCTACTAAAGCTGCCTACTTTGGTTATTTTCATTCTATCGTGTCGTATGGCATAATATTTTGGGGCAACAAGCCTTTAGCCAAAAAAATATTTACTGCACAGAAGAGAGCTGTTAGAATCATGAGTGGTGTTCATCCAAGATATTCTTGCAGAAGTCTGTTTCATAAGTTACAAATATTAACACTTACCTCTCAATTCATATTTTCTTTGATGATTTTTGTTTCTAACAACCTATCTCTTTTTAAAACTAATAGTGAATGTCATGATCATAATACTAGGTCTAAAAATGATCTACACAGGGATCTGAAACATTTAAGTCTTGTTCAGAAAGGTGTTCATTATTCAGCCACAAAAATTTTCAACTCCCTTCCATCAGGTATTAAAGATCACATTAATGTCTTACCTACTTTTAAATGTAAATTGAGAGAATACCTAATGGTAAATTCCTTCTATTCTCTTGATGAGTATCTACAGATAAAGCAATGATTTTTTATACTGATAAAAATTTGTTTGCTATAGATCACATTAACTGTTTAATTTGGAAAATGTACTATATTTCCTTTTTAGGTATTGTTTTATATTACTTGAGCTATACCTTTGATTTGATTTTAACCTACAAACTTATTCATAATCTTATGGTACATTTTTGTCATTTTATATATGTGTATTATTTGTTTAATTTGGAAAATGTACTATATTTCCTTTTTAGGTATTGTTTTATATTACTTGAGCTATACCTTTGATTTGATTTTAACCTACAAACTTATTCATAATCTTATTGTACATTTTTGTCATTTTATATATGTGTATTATATCTGTTGTATGTAATCATGACTCATTCCACATCCTTGTGATTTATCACAATACGGATTAATGGAATACGAAATAAATAAAATAAAATAAAATAAAAATAAAATAAATACAGTGGAGAGACAGGTAGAGCTAATTGCTGTTAGAGAGAAACAGAAACAATTAATCATTTCAGAATCTTTAAATAGGTAAAATTTAAGTTTTTAACTTCATTTTTTGAACAATATAAAGGGCATAACAGTAAGAGTAATTTATTCATTTTTCCTTGTTGTGTTTTACCACATGTGATGAGTCCTAGGAGAGGCACCCTCTGCAACTAATATAACATAAGGACATCAGATGTCATTTATTTATTTAATTGTTAGTCACAGCCAATAATTAGTACAAGATAAAGATGAAGTTTACACCAGCTGCTACTGTATACCATGTGTCATTATATATCTCTGAAGAGTCTTCATTGGTTTGGGGTACACGGAACATGATGTATAAATGAATGAATAAAAAGACTAAATCGCACAATGGAAACTCCAGGTATGAATATCAATAATGAAGGAAAAAATAGATTGCTACTTAGAGCAAAGACGACACATTAAGTTGTTGACAGGCACAATTAAAAGACACTTACATAAAGCTTTCAGCCACGCCCTTCATCAGCAAAAGAGATGAATGGTGTGTTTCTCTTTTGCTGATGATGGCTGTGGCCAAAACCTTTATGTAAGTGTCATTTAATTGTGCCTGTCTGCAACTTAATGTGTCTTCTTTACAGTAAGTAGCACTCTATATTTTTCTACATTGTTGAACATGTTTACCATCACTTGCTATTATGACTAGTAGTGGGGACACAGTAGGTAAAATTTTGAGTAGGAGCTCACTTCTGAAACTACATCATTTCACCACAATGAGTGAAACTCTGCTCTACCAGTTCATGGGATGGAGCACTTAGAACATCTGATGATGGACACATGATGTCACATGTCCATCACTTAACTTGCATTCTCCTTTTTACATCAATCTGTTGACAGTGTCCTCAGCCTGTGAGCTGCCTGGAGTAATCACAGATATTTCATCTCGCATCATGGAACTCATTTATGTGGCATTGCTTTGTGGTTCAAAGTGAGTGACTACATGTTTGCAGAGTATTCTATAGTGAACTTAAGGGTAGTAGAAGGAGTGTGTGTATGTGTAATGGAAATTTATGAGCAACCAGTATATGCCCTGAACATTATTTATATTGAAATGGTTCATCAAATGAAAGTTTCGGTTACTACAGAAATTCAGTTGCTCTTGCATTCTTCCATGTCCACTAGGAGGTGCCCAAGATGAACATCTAATATCAGACAGATGAAAATATATTCAGAAAAGCAGTGGTTATTTTATGCAAAAATATCTGTCAGTTTTCTGGGTGAAGTATTATTTATTGCTGCCTAAGTGCAAATCCGTAATATTTTGTTGAAAACTGTGAAAAAAAAACAGTTTCAAGAAATACTCTCTTTTAGTGCTGCATTAAGAGGTAATGTACATCAAGTCAGTTCTGATATGAAATGCTTTTCTGTGCAGATTCCAAGTGAGATTACCATGTATTGTTTTTCCTAATATGGCAAAAGAGAGCAGGATAGAACAATTTTCTACCAGTTTTCATCCTGCATTTCTCCTAGTTTGCTAAGAATATTCACAATGGAAGAAGAATATCTGCTACTCAGTTTTGCGAATGGAACAAACAGCAGCAATGTCAGAAGATACACAAATTTAAAAGTACTGTTCAGTCTCCAGTTACAGCAATCTTCTGAAATTCCTTCATCACGGTAAATATGGGAATGAGGGAAAAAAGTGTATATGCACATGTGTTGATAGAAAAGTCATTCAGAAGAGGTACTTGTTACAGAAAGGAACAGTGGACTAACAGTCTAGATTCAAATTCCAGAGTACAGTACAAATAATAAATTATATAACAAGAGCTGTAACGCATGTGATCACTAACATTGACCACAAAATTACTTACTGTAATTAATAATCTCATCATTCAAATTATTTCAAAACTGAAACTAAACTGTAGCAAGAACGGGTCTGATAAATCTTATTAAGATAATTTACACAAAAAAGGTGACAAATTAAAAGAAATCAATACTCGAACAAAAAATTGCACAGCTAATAAAATAACTGAAGAGGGAAAAAATCATCCAATGATAATGGGGGAATAAAACATTGTTAAAGTAAAAGAGCATAATCAGAAAGTTAGAGATTGGAAAGAACCAAAAGAGGGGTAGTCTATCAGAGATTGATGAAAGGTTTGAAGTAATTATGGAAAATACTCTCCTTTTCAAAAGTACAAGAGAGCATAATGTAAATTAACAAAGGAATACACCAATGAACCTGTTTATTATTTTCTAGTAAATAAATATCTCATACTATATTATGAACTGGAAACCATAACCATGTACAGACAATGATTCTGAACACAGCAGAATAACGATAAACAATAGAATGAGTTCAAATATTACTCTGTAAATGGAAAAGAAGATTAGCATTTGATGTCCCTTAAATGATAAGATCATTAGAGACAAAACACAAGCTCAGATTGGACAGGCTTTTCAAAGGAAACATCTCAGTATTTGCTTTAAACTATTTAAGTAACACACAGAGAACCTAAATCTGGCTGGCTGGGAGGAAATTTGAACCCCAATATCCTGAACGTAAGTCCTGAACCTTAACTGCTGCATTGCCACAGTGCTGCTCTTAAGAAAAGGGTGACAATAACAGGTGAATGATATGACCTGCTCTTGAAGGTTTCAGATGCAGGAAACGATTGGCAGAATGCAGTGAAGACCACTCACTATAAAAACAACAAAAGGCACTGAAGGATGAAATGGTATAAAGCACTCGCTCTCTTTCCATCTGCCTTGATCCATTATATGTGTTTGCTGCTGACAAAGATTCTTTAGATATGGTTTTAGATTGCTCCTCTCTATTTTTATCTTTGACACTGCATAGAAGAAATGTAATTCTCATGCTGCATCATGTAATTCCTACATGGCCAAATATACTCCTTTTAAAACTTGGCAGCTTTATTTGCATAATGTGTTTTTTGTTATAAGATGCTGCTTATGTTTCTGTTTATATATTCATACATCTTTAAGCATTTACTTGCTGCTGATGCCATTAGTGCTGGCCACGGTGGCCGTGCGGTTCTGGCGCTGCAGTCCGGAACCACGGGACTGCTATGGTCGCAGGTTCGAATCCTGCCTCGGGCATGGGTGTGTGTGATGTCCTTAGGTTAGTTAGGTTTAAGTAGTTCTAAGTTCTAGGGGACTTATGACCTAAGATGTTGAGTCCCATAGTGCTCAGAGCCATTTGAACCATTTGATGCCATTAGTGATTTAAAAACAAGTTTTACAGTTGGCTTTGACATGCTAGCAAAACATGATAATTTACTGTATAATACTATATATACTGTTTACTAATACATACATGATCAAAAAAACAGATGCATATTTCAGTGTCCTTGCCAGCAGATATCAAAATAATTCCAAATGTGCAGCCACAAGTATCACAGCAGAATAATGCAGAACACTGCATGAATCACATTTGTGAGGTGTTCTATGGGCAGAGCCATTGACACAGAGGTTTACCTGCCGGCAGCAGTAGGCCTAGCCCAGCAGTTCTTACATGGACATAAATTGCTCAGGCATGGCCTTTTCCTTGCTGTACACTCTGTTTTCTGTGTGTTTAGTTACTCCATTGCTCATGATGGTCACACTGTGTTTGCTCTATGCTCATCTCCATGCAGTGGTCGAATTTTCTGCTTGTCTGTAGATTGACAAACATGTCTAGTTTTATTTGATCTTCCCACATTCAGCTCTCTGTGCTTGTAGTTGAACAACCAACAGCTAGTATAGTAATGTTTTGTGCCAACAGTAATTGTATTGCAGCATTGCCATATTTATGTAGGTACAAAAGAAGTAACGAAGGACATTCTTATGAATGTGACACTTTTTTTCATGGTGTTAAATTGTGGCCAGCATTTTGGCAATGCTGGCAGGAGTAGTTGAGCCTCCAGGTGCAGCTAAAAAGCTGCAGCAGGAGCAGATGCAGGAGCTGCTCAAACAGAATGTGGAATTGCTCCCTACATGCACTGCTGTGGCTACCATGATACTGACCATCTCTATGAAGTTGTGCTGAATTAGAAAGTTAACTTGAAGTATCGATGACAGTTTCTCACAGGCAGCATGATTACAATTTAACCAACGTCACAAGCTCCCTGGGCAGTTGCATGCAGCCTGAAGTGTTGACCTGCTAGGTCCCTTGTGCTAGCATCAGCTTGAGTGTCTCCAATATGCAACCTTGTGTGCAAACTTGCTAATTAGGGACATGGTCATCTGATTAATTCCCAACCCTAAGGTCCAAACTGGGGTATTGGCATTGTCCAACACTTCTTTAGCCAAAGCTTCTAAGATTGCAGAATCACATGAACTTACAGCAGCAGCAGAGGATGTACTGACTGAAAATTGGCAGGTGACAAAGCTAGACATGCATGGGAAACAGCCAACAGTACCACACAGGGTGAGCCAGGCAGCCTTTCCTTCTGCTGAGCCACTGTGTGTTGACAACATTGACAATATGACCACAGTGACATCACAGAGCTTCCAGCCTTTGCCCACATCAGGCATGGTGGGTTTGAGTCTGTCGCACCATTGTAGACCCCACGCACAGCATTTTTCAGGTTCTCAGCATCACTCTTCTTCCACACCAGTTTCTGTTCAGTGCGTGAGTTGGTAGTAACCTGATTCTCATATTCAATGTGATTTCCTCTCCATAGATACTAAGTGTGGGGTTGCTGCAAGGTAGGCCATTTGACAATGATTTGAGACAGTTGGCAAGCAGCAGACCACTCCTATTGTGTCACTTCCTTCTCAGGGCCTGAAATTCCCAATATTATGAAGAAGTCTACTATAAGCTGCAGTACTGATGCATACATTTTTCAACATTACAACACAGCTTAAATTAATATCTTAGTCATCAAAGGTTCCTGTATATATATATATATATAGTGTTGAAACTGAGTCATAAGCTTTATTAAAATTTATGAACCTCACAAAGAAATGATTCTTACTCATTCCTCCATTCTATAATTTCAATGAAAACCTCAAAATATTCCATTGTGCTATATACACTTCTTCTGCCAGATTCTTCCTTTGGATGACTAAAATGTAATGTTTGTTCTTTGCTGTTGATAATTTTACTGAATACTGGGTACATTATGGAAGCTGATTAAGTCTCTAAATTTTTATGCCTTGTCTGTTATGCTGAAATGTTATTATTAAGATTTCTAACTATGATAACATAATCTTGTTATTGACACATTATACAATGCACATTGCTCACTTCAGGTCAATGAAGCTTTTTTTCCCTCATGCACTGGTTTCACAAAAGATAGATCCATATAACAGAAGAGAATGCATATTTTCTAAGTATACAGATTGGACACTGATCTTAATCACCAATTAATACACTTACAAGTGACACAACAGTAGATGAGCTAAATCTTTTTACTGTTTAAGAACATGACATACCCAATTTACAAGATCTGTTCAGTAAGTAAACAAACTTAATTTTTAGGAGTTTTATCATCCTACTGGTATTTAATCCTTGACTCTTTCAAAGTACCCCCGTCTACCATTCATACATTTGCCTCAGTAGCATTTTCAGTTTGCCACACAGTCTCAGAAAGTGTCCTTTGCTGCGAAATGTGGTAAGGTGAAACTGCTCCTCGCTCTGATATTGCACCTACCATAATAGTTATTTTTCTTTCACTTAGTCCACAGACAGTATGGACTAATACCTAAAATGTAAAAATCGTTTTACGTTAGTATTTTTTAATCCTTATTGTTCAGAATTTAATTTGTATTTGGTTGGCGACTATGATACAAATATTCTGTACAGAAATATTTTGTTTAAGGGAATGTTCAACATGTAAGATGTCCTAAATCCATGTTCATGTAAAAGTATTTGTTTCAGGATTGATATACTTCAGTTCAAAACCCCATTTTTCATCTATATAAAGAGCATTTTCTCTATTTTAAAAATTTTGTAGTTTAGGAAATAGTGTCATTCAAGATGTCCTAAGAAACACTGAACTGCTCTTTTATTTCAGTTCTGTAGCCCTGAATTTTCTATCTCTAAAAATGTGTGCTATTGCTGAGAAAACAAAGGTTATTTGGGTTTCTAGAATAATCTTGGAAGGGATTATGACAAAACACAGGAGAAATTTGTGCACCTAAAAATCTGCATATAAAAGTGTAACCCAGTGTTAATGCCACTTAAAGAATGCATAGCCAGAAGGTAGTCAAAATAACTTCACTACTAATTGTGTTTAAGTACTGCCTAACATTACTGTCTTTTATATTATGGTTTAACACATAACTGAAATGAATTTCAACAACTGTTTCTTGCATGAGTCTTTAAATAGGCAGCGTAGAAAGTGTCACAGATAGTCTCCATTGATCATTCATTGAGTTGTAGGGAAGCTTGGTGCTATGGAGAGCTTGAGGAAAACACCCTGGATAGCGTCATACACCTTTCTTGCAACCACAATTACAAGAGCACAAAATCAGAAGGTTAACAGAAAAAGGCAAAATACAGAAGAACACAAAGATCAAAAGCATAAAAGAGATGATACACTCCTCAGTTGAAGTCATTTGTTGAAGTTGATTGTACGATCGCCAAATCACCCCCACCTCCCCCCCCCCCCCCCCCCAATCCCCGTTTCTTTTTAAACCTAGCATCCCAGGAATGTCAGGGGAACTGGTATTTTACCCTTGCACTGCATGAGTTCTCAAAGTTGGTACTTCCAGCAGCTACAGGTAGCATCCACTTCCTGGGTTGCTGTTATCATCGCCAGCAATGCACGGACTTGTGGATGGATTTGAGTGTGATGAGGATGAGGACTGGTAGTCATGTTTCTCTCATCCATTTGCAGGAGTGTCAGTTTAAGAAACTCAATGGAGAACACATTTGCTCCCTATCACTGCACCGTAAGTTGAAGATGTGGGGGCCACTTTGCACACCTGGAAATGGACCCCTGTAAGGTGTTGTAAGTGGAGGACAGAATGAGTCATTGCAAAGCCACACATGTATAGTAATGAGTCACTGCAAAGCCACACATGTGTAATGATTGCTCTGGTATTAAATCTTGGTCTGCTAGCGAGCGAAGTTCACATAGAAGTTGACACGCTGATTTATGGCCTAAACAGTCATCTGCCATTAACTTCTGCAGCCTGAGCTCCAAAGAGGGGTCAAAGTTTCTTATGAGACAATTTTTTCAATGCCTTGTAGCTGGGGGAAGGCAAAACCTCTTTGATGAGAATTATTTGTGATTAATTTAGGTGTGCCACAACACAATGGAATTGCATGGTGTCATTATCAATTTTGTGCTGGCAAAAAATGCTTTCTGCATGTAAGAACCAAAGTTCTAGTCTGAACATCAAGAACACTAGTAATTTCATGTGCTGCACTGTCCTGCCTTGTTTTGTTGGTTGTAGTAGATGCTGTTGCTAGTGTTGTGTAGAATCAGTACCTGTAGTAGCTTTGAAGTGCGGAGGTAGCCAGTTGGCATTGTCATCCCATTTTAACCCTATGTTGTCCAGTAGTGTTGACATTTTTCAATCTAATTGGGGTCACCACTGTAAGGATGTTTTGTGCAATGGTCAGCTTCAGGCAATTACTCTAAATATCATTAATACCTTTACTGCAGTCATAATTACAAGAGCAAAAATATCTTAACATTAACAGAAAAAGGTGCTAAAACCCAGAAGAACATCAACGAGCAAAAATATGAAAGAGATGATACACTTCCCACTTGGAGTCATCTATTACAGTTGAAGTATGACTGTTCGGTCAGCACAGAGTCTTGTTATGATAACTGCCTCTAGTTGTCACTAAGAATTCAGTAACAAACATTCATAGTTAGTGACATGATCAGGCAGATACCATTAAACTCTTAGAATAGGATTGGAATAAGCATTGTAAATCACCAATTGTGTTACTTAGTTAGACCCAATAGGGTCTATCAAAATTACTGACCTGTTATTGTGAAGATTATTGAACATAGTAAACCACATGCTGATCAGTGTAGTTGTAAGAGCGGAAATAAATTTGTATTGACAGCATCACCTGAGTTTTTCCAAAAATAATTACCAACATCTACTTTTTCTCCAACCGAATCATAGAGAAGACGCCTTACAAGGCACTTGTCATTTTTGGCCCAGGAAAGGATAAAGCCAATAACTAAAAACAGCACAGTTGTGGATAAAATTCTCTTTATTATTTAAAGCAGTACAACCCAATACATGTCCAGATAGGCATAAAGCTCAAGGCACACTACATTCCTCTCAAGATATTCCACTCGTGGTCACTTCTACACTGGTCAGAGACTCTTGTCTCTCCTACTGCCATTATTGCTTGTGAAGTCCCCACAAACTAAAGGCAGATAATTTTGCAAATATCTTGTTGAATTCCCAGTAATGTCACCAATGGTGTTAAAATGGCATCTTTTCTGCATTGGCTTTGATTCTGGAAATTAATAAAGTCACATGGAGCTAGGGTTGGAGTGTAGGATGCCTGGGGAGAATAATCATATGGTTTTTTGGTACAAAACTAATAAACTGACAAAGCTGAATTTGTATGTGTACTATCATGATGAAGGAACCATCAACTGTCTCATCACAAAAGTTATCTCTTTTTGTGAATACTGTATCTTCCTGTAACCATTTCCAAATACTTGCATATAATGGTGTTAACTATTTGATTTTAAGGCAAAAATTCAAAATGCACAAGTCAGCTGATATAGAGGAAAATATGAGTGCCACTTTGACTTTGATTCAAGACTGTCATGCTTTTCTTGACTTTGTAGATTGTATGTCAACTGACTATGGTAACTGGACTTCTGTCTCAATGTTGTAGGCAGAAAGTCAACACTCCTGTGAGTAACTCTCCGCCACACACCACATGGTGGATTGCGGAGTATGTATGTAGATGTAGATGTAGGATGCTTTTGAGCGAATGTTTTGTCATTGCCAGTTTGTTTAAGGGGTTCCATATAATATTTAATGTGTGTCCATTTTTATATTTGGTCATCATATGAGGAACAATCTTCACTGCAATTCAGATCATGTTCAGTCCTTCAGGCAAAATTTCCTGATATAAATTCTTTGACAGTTAAATGATCATTGATATGGTCCAGATCCTTGGTTTTTCAAAAGTATGCCCCTGTAATTAAGGACAGAAGCCTTCCTGGTTGAGAATAATTTTCAGTAAATTGAAGACCACATCTGAATTGGTAGAATCATTCAGAACACTGTAGACTCAATATGTCCAACTCTCATCATAACAGTTTTCTCCACTATTGTGCATAATTTTACACTAGATGCAGTTTTGCACAGTGAGTTTAGGATGTATTCTCATTGTTTTCCCTCCAAAATAAAAATAAAAAATATTTATAATTCCATGGAACTTTCTTCAGGAGGACATAGGCATACAATGATAGAAACAGAGACCTGAGTAAATAATCAGTTTGCAAATGATTTATTTAACCATGAAAAGTTAATCCTGTATTAATTTTCATGGTTGTCTTGATAACATAATAATTAGTCAACATTTTGCAGGTATTGTCATTAGGATATATAGCTATAATATACTAGTAGGTCATTTACTCATGAGATCAGTTCTTGTGAACAGTCCTCTATAACAAATTTAGTTTATTAATCACTTTTTGTATTATTTGTACAATGATTAAAATCATAATTTCAAGTTTCCAGTCTTCTGCACAGACTCTAGTGTATGTTGTAGGCTAATATAAGTGGATATCCTCTGAAATCACAAGCTGATGTAAGCATTGGACAAAAAGTTATCATGGGACTAATTCTGTAGACATATTAAATGAGAAAAGTTTTAAAGAATGAATAGTGCTTTACTTGATCTCAGGATGATGTTTGTGAGCTAAAACGACCCAGTTGAATAGCAGACCGCTAGCTTTTATTCTCTTCTTGCTTCGTGTTGTAGTTTCAACCTCTTTCTTGCTTTTTTTGTCTGTTTGGTAGATGATTCTACTTTTATTTCCAGAAGGCTTTATACTTCATGTGTCTTCTTTCTCAAATGATTGTACCATACTGTATCCCACAGGTAGTTTTAGTCTCTCAACAACTTTTAATCTGACCTCATAAAAGTAATCAAACCATCACAAATGAATATTTGGACTGTCCTTCTTTAAAAAAAAAAATGAAAAAAGGGCCAGTCTTTGATTGTACCTTCCTCATTTTTGAATGAAATGCCTCATTAATAATCTGAATTAATGCATCCACACACCTTTTTAGCAATTTCAGATCAGACAGAAGTACACCAAATGCAAAACAAAATA
Source organism: Schistocerca cancellata (assembly GCF_023864275.1). Taxonomy (NCBI): domain Eukaryota; kingdom Metazoa; phylum Arthropoda; class Insecta; order Orthoptera; family Acrididae; genus Schistocerca; species Schistocerca cancellata. Next base: position 540,864,273 of record NC_064629.1, on the reverse strand, counting down.
GAAATGGGAGCCAGGAAACCAAGAGTTAGAAACATATATCTGTAGTGTAACTGAGATGTCCAAACTACCCACAAAGTAATATACATTTTCCTCCACTCTGTAACATTAAAGAAATGAACAGTACCTGGGACAATTTTGGAGAAACATTCTTTTTTGAGATTGGATAACTGTATCTACTCTGTAGACATTCTACAACCTATCAACTATAGCTCAGAAACTAAACAAGATGTCAACGAAGTCAAACAGTGAACTCACTTGGAAGCTTGATACACATACTCTGATGGTTTTTGCCACATAATAAACCCTCGGCTTTTCTAGAGTCATTATATTCTGTTTTATATGTGAATGCCGAAGAACTTAAGCTGCCTGACTACACTATCTGTACTTGTTGAACTCTACATTTTAATATTATTTATATTTTCTCATTATTTCTCAGAAATACAAAATTTCTTTGTCTTGCATGGGCTGCCAGTCTCTAAAAGTAAAGCCACTGCACAATATTCACAGATATACTGATAAGTTTTGCAGTTTTATTCAGATCTCAGAGTATTTGCTTCAGCTGGTGTCCGTCCTACTAATTCCAGAGCTGTGATGCTTTGGAATTTTTTGGACAAACAGAGGAATGGATACCATCATACATAAGTGAGAAGGGACAATACATATCAATAAGGAACACATACTGGTAACAAGTTAAAGCCATTAAAAATGGAGTGAGATAGAATTTGGTGGTGGAGCTATTACTGTTTAACCTGTTTGCAAATGATATAGGTGTTGAGGAGAAGAAAAGTACATATTGTATGCAGATGACATGATGTACTGGTTGAAGATTGTGACATTCCTCTTATTCAGAACTTAATTTTGTTTGACCATTTTAACATTATATTGGGACTCTGCAGTTAAAACCATAACTCACTTTCTTAAGCAACAATGTAGAGAGCTATAGTGGTAAGTAAGGAGCAGTTCCCACAGTAGGAACACAGATGGCCATAATGGATGAGCTATGTGACACTGCAGTATGTCAGTAGGGTGAAGGATGATGAGTAAATGGGAGAGTGAATCCTGCTTGGAGATTCTGAACACTCGGGATCCATTAATGTTTAGATGTGATGCTAAGAGATTTAATTTATTAAATATTAATTATTAAAAGCTGCCTTGCGCATATTAAATGTTGGGAGAGCCTAAGCATTATTAAAACTTTGCTACTATCCGATCAGTAGGCAGTAAACTATTTATATCAGGAAACAAATGACAGTAATTATTCTACTGACCACATATGCATAACTTCAAATTTATACAATGTGTACCAAAGACTTTTGTTGCACAGCAAGCTAGTCAACTGGTATTAGGATACTATCCAGAACTGATCTCTGTGCAAGTCATGATCTCAATTTTTCACAATTCTGAAATTACTTACATTTAACTGTGTGATTGTTAACTGCTTTACAATGTTTGTCAATAAATCCACCATAATGGCAACCCAGGCTTTATTTAAAGTAGAGTAGCTACCCACATTTCCATTTATAGCCACATACACAGACTGCTTGCCTCTCCAAAAGAATTTAGTAGCTCTACAAGATCTCCATCAAGGGACTACATCAGAAAGAGAATGGCAAAGAACAAGGATTTCTAAGTGATGATTCGCTTAGTTACCTATACTATGTGTGGGATCTTGCAAGATACAGATGTGGTACAGCTTAAGAAAAGTGAACTTATTCCTCTGAGATGTATCAATCTATAAGTGGAAATGTGTCAATTCATTATGCATTACTTTATAAGGGGCATCCAATAAGTAATACAACACTTTTTCACAAAACAGGTTGGTTTTATTCAGGATACCAACACACCATATTACTTCCCACTCTTTTGCCTACAAAATCCTATTTTTCAACATTATCTTTGTTCAATGTGATGGCCTTATGTCAACTTACTTCGAGGACCTATATGCTTGCATAGCACTCTACTGGTTTATGTTGGAACCAACATCTTGCTGCATCAATAACCTCCCCATCATCAATGTACTGCTTCCTGTGGCGTATATCCTTCATTGGCTCAAACAGATGGAAACCCGCAGATGTGAGATCTGAGCTGTAGGGTGGATGAACAGTCCAATGTTAACAGACACCTTGCCCAATGACTCACTGTGCTTTTGTTCACTGCCAGGTCTCCGTAGACATTCTGCAAGCACCTATGAATATCTGAAATGCTCTGGTTTTCTGTCAAAAAAACTCAGTGACAGCTGTCTACTTGAAACACCTCCATTACAGATGCCATTTTGAAGGCTACATATAATGCCCCCCTCCTATCAAACAAACTTCATGAAACAATAGGGACTGAAGTGGGATTATCCCATGATGTCCCACAACAAATTCTGCATTTTTTCAACTTAAATTGTCTTGGAGAAAAATGTTTTTCATTGCTTATTGAATGTCCATCATGTTATGAAGTAGCTATGATAGTAAGTAGGCAAACAGCTTTTGTTGTGGACTCCTTGAACTGCGCAAACAGTACTAAGTAACTGTATAGGACCATTTTAAGAGAAAGACATCTGAGTTATACTTCAAAAGTGCTTCAACAGCATTTACATCTTGACCTTTATCGCCCTTTACATAAACTGCTGAAAAAAAAGTTTTGTAATACCCACATATCTGCAAACATATGTGGGGTTAGATTTAAGGGGAGTAGAGAATGAAAGAATAAACCTCATGAAACTAAAATCCATCATTTTGAAGATGCACATCTGTGCAATCAAAATCTGCTCTAGGTAACATTCAAAATCATGGTGCTCTGTCCCATACTTATAACATGCTGTTATCCTCTTTGGTGTACCATCCACTAAGTGCTCAAACCTTTCTCACTATCTGAGAGCTCACTTCCTGAGACCATCCAGTATATGAGGAAGGTTTCTGCACTGACATGCTGTAAGTTTCAACTGGCCCAAAACATACACAATCAGGTTTATGTTAGCAGTTACAGTAGGCTATTCCATTAGGTTCACCCCTATCTTCTGGAGGAAGATATTCACAATGTAAACCCAGTGAGCTGAGACATTATTGGCTTGAACGATGAACTCATTGCATAAATTTTGACTGTATGTCTGGATTGTGTATTGGACGATCCTGTCCTGATGCTGCACATCTCACAATTCATCTTATATCCTCCTTTCAAGGCACTGTCCATTCTGTTCAGCTGCATTTCCAGGTCCTTTGCTGTCTCTGACAGAATTACAGTGTCATCGGTGAACCTCAGAGTTTTTATTTCTTCTCCATGGGTTTTAATTCTTACTCCGAATTTTTCTTTTGTTTCCTTTACTGCTTGCTCAATATACAGATTTAATAAAATCGGGGATAGGCTACAACCCTGTTTCACTCCCTTCCCAACCACTGCTTCCCTTTCATGCCCCTCGACTCTTATAACTGCCATCTGGTTTCTATGCAAATTGTAAATAGCCTTTCGCTGCCTGTATTTTACCCCTGCCACCTTCAGAATTTGGGAGAGAGTATTCCAGTCAACATTGTCAAAAGCTTTCTCTATGTCTACAAATGCTAGAAACATAGGTTTGCCTTTCCTTAATCTATTTTCTATGATAACTCGTAGGGTCAATATTGCCTCAAGTGTTCCAACATTTCTACAGAATCCAAACTGATCTTCCCCGAGGTCGGCTTCTACCAGCTTTTCCATTCGTCTGTAAAGAATTTGTGTTAGTATGCACTGAAAGAAACAAAATTTAACTCCAAGTACAGTGTGTTTCACCTTGACAGCTATTATGCTGCTGAGTAGTAACATTTTTGTCATTTTTTGTATATTACACTCTCTACCATTATATGGGAACATAGTCTAGATAAATGTAACAAAAAAATGATAAAAATTTACACTGCATGCACAAGCTGTGAGAATGAGCCATGAAGGTGATATTCAAATGACCTATAGAGCCTATTCAAAATGCAAAGGTTTGTTAGCTGGTATTTAAGCATCATGAGGAAATGTATAGTTTTATCAATTGTTAGTAATGAATGGGGCCAGATAGCTTAAAGATTTTGTACACTCACCTTATTAATTATGTACCTTCACGATATCAGGTTATTTCTCTTGTTGTCATTTTTGCACTGTCATACACATTATCCACCAGTTTTACTTGCAGTTACTAACATTACTGCTTGGTAGTACTGTGTATAGTGTCTTCTCTGTGTTTCAATTGGGGAATAGAGATGCTGGTAAAATTCTGAATAAACAATTGAGATTGATGATACTTATGTCACAATCGTTTTTTCACACCCACAAATATGCTCAATAGCTTGCAGTTTTCATTTTTCATTGAACTTCATAAAATTATGTTAATGAGATACATAATCCCCATAAAGTCTAATCTATTTTTGAGTGGCAAAAAGATGTCATTTCTTCACATCTACTTTGCACAAATAGCAGAGACTAATGGAATATGACTGAATTCAGTGATGGTTTAACAAAAGTCCTGACAGTGACTATTGGAACATGACTCAATGAATGCTCAACAACGACTTACTGATATCAACTTGTCTAAAGTGTGGTTTAGTACTGCCAGACTGTGGCACTGTCCATGCTGCCTATTTAAAGACTCACCAAAGAAAGCTTTGATGAAAGAGTGGGATACAGATTAATTAAATAAAAGACAGGAAAATAATACTTATACACATTTAGAAATTATGTTATTTTCATTCATTACTGTCTGTGTATTCTTTAAATGGCATTCATATTGGGATCTGTTTCCATTTGCAGTTATTTTGGCACAAAAATTCCCCCCTCCCCCCTGCTGTAAACTAATGCCTCCAATTTTTTTATGTGAAAACTCTTAAAGTTTTTCAAACAAAACGAATGACATTAACTTTCTACATCTTTATTCTTTATGTCTACATATTTATTTCTCAACATAGTGACCTTGTAGACAAACACATTTATCCCAACTAGAGATCAGTTTGTTGGTACTGTCACTGTAGAATGTTTGATTTTGCTGACAGAGCCACAACCTCACCTCTGTTTGTACTGCTTCATCACTGTCAAAGTGAAGTCCTGAAGGTGTTCTTTGTGTTCTTTAAGTGTTGGAAACAGATGAAAATCAGAGGGGGCCAAGTCGTGAATGCGTGGAGGATGATCAATAACAGTGAGCCAAAGGCATCAGATTGTTGCACATGTTGCAGTGCTTGTGTGTGTCTAGCATTGTCATGCTGTAGGATTATGTGCTCCATGTGTGGATGAATTCTTTTAATTTGAAACTCCACAACAGAATGCAATTACTCAGGCACCAGAATGTTTACATTACACACCACCATGTTACACTCTACAGCTCTGAGTCCTCCTACAGCAGCGGGCTGCAAACATTTAGGCATGAAGAATAAAGATGTATAATGTTAATAACATTTGCTTTATTTAAAAAGGTTTAAGAATTTTCACATAAAAGATTTGTAGGCATTACTTTTCACATTAAAGCCCACCAACATATTCTAGAAATCAAAATCTAACTTTTGAGACATGTCATTAAATAACATATTTTCTCAGAAATAGTATACATGTTTAAGTAAGAGAAATTAGGGCTACAAAATGGTAACATTAGATCTTTGTAAGATTTTCTTTGTAAAATATGAACAATCTACCTGACCAGTCCAAAAAGTTTTGAGACTGGCTTAATAAAAAACAGAGAAAAGTTAAGATGGTGCTTTAAATCCATCAGGTGTTCTACATAATCTCTCTTAACTTGTGCACAATGCACAGAACGTTCATACAACTATATGAAACCACCAGGAAATTCCTTTGGGAGATTGTTCAATTCAGGCATCACATACGCACATTCTTCGGTCTTGGAAAACTCCTCAAGACCCATTCAGCTCTATCATCTTGTCATAGGTTTGTATTGGTAACACAAACTCTCATCACTTATAATGCTAGTTTCCAGAAAAGAACTGTCTGCATTTTTCATTTCAATCAAGTCACAGCATGTGCCCATGCATTGTTGTTTGGTAAACTCATCTTGGTGCTCTCCGAATCACACATGTACACTGCTAGCTGTGTGACACACTGCATTTTTCTGCTGATAGATGCCATTGTGACCAGGAAAAACAGACTGAATGTAGGGGTGGACATGGTCCCCAAGGGCAGATGCATACTTGTGTTAATCCTTTGTGCATTTCAGAATGATGAGATCACCCAGGGAATGCCACAAAAACATCCCCCAGACCAGACACTCCTTTCTCTGTCCTGTGCTCTTCCAATGATTGCTGCAGGGTGTTAGCCATCTGTCTGATGAAGCATAAAACATGCTCCTTCTGAAAAGGTAACTTGACACCACTCAGTGGGCCTTGAATTGTGGTACTGGCATGCAACTTCCTCCCTTCATTGCAACTGAACAGCAGTAAGCAAGGGTGCATTAACAAGGCACCTGCATCAGAGACCCATATGCATCAATGTTTGCTGAACTGTCATTATGGAGATACTGTTGGTAGCCTATTGGTTCTGGGCAGTCATTTGCTCAACAGTCACATCTCTGTTCACCCACACACATCTCTGCAGCCATTGTTCACCCCTGTCATCTATGGCCTGTGGTGCACCATAGTTGCCTCCGCACCATTTTTGGATGCCACAGTTTTGCTATGCATGGTATACTTTAACCACGTGGCATACAAACAGTTTACAAACTTAGTCCTTTTGGAAATGCTTCCACCCTTGGCTTGAAAGTCAATGATCATGCCCTTTTGGATATCATATAAATGGCTCCATTTCTGCATTACCGCAATGACTGCACTGTTTTCCATGTCCTCCTGCCATGCTTTATATGCCCTCCACTGCTAGTGAGGCCACCTGTCATCTGTGAGTGGTTATTGCATGCTGACATCGAACATAGACAGTGGTTACATTAATGCGACTGGGCCATTACATTCCAGTTTATACATCTTTAATTTCTCATTCTACAACTTCTAATTAATATGTGGCTTCTTTTCAGGTTTCCTATTTTCTTAGCTGGATTATTATGTTGGAGCTTCTGAAATTATATGTAGTATGAGGTGTTCGTTCCTCTGGGATAAGTTTCTCTTACTGATATTTAGTGACTCATCTCTTGCTACATTGTAACATGGTAAAGGATGATAAGTGACTTGTAGGGCTGGTCAGGGAAACACTTAATGTGTTTTATAGCTGAGAACTGCCTGGCTTGAAAACCAGCAAGAAGGCACGCTACCACTGAGACAGATCTCACTAAAGTGTACTGCCACATGCCCCCAATCACAAGAATAATTTTGGTATATTATGAAGCCTAATCGAGATGTTTTGTTGATAGTTACCAATACATAGATTTATCTTTCAATAGCCATGTGTTATATAGCACATAAAAGTCCAGATTTTCTTGTAATACCAGTGTAAGCAATTTGAAAGAAGTTGATTCCATAGCATTGTCCACCAAAATCATTCAGTCTTGTATTATGTGCATTATTACATATAAAGTAAGTTCTTCAAAAATATTTCATTCTCAATCTGAAGTACACTGCCCTCATATTTCTCAATTTAAAGAAATCAACAAAATAATTTCATGTCAAATTTTCAGCCATTAAAACTGCTAACATTGAAGGCAGAGTGCAACATATGTAAAAATGGTACAGCGTGACATGCTTGGATATTCAAATGATTAGCTTTCCAGTTTAACCAAATGAAGTGAATAGACGTAATACCATCTAAATTCTGTATGAAAGGACACATTATGCAATGAGCTTCTGTTTTAGAAATAGCATTTGAATGTTGGTTGTTTGTAAGCAGATAGTGTTAAGCCTCCTGTAAGAAGGAGCAACATCTCCAAGCATGTCAGAATTTGAAAGTTGAAGGATCATGGTCTGTCAAGATTGCAGTTAGTCATTCCATAACATAGCTGCTCACATAGGCTGAGATCCCATGACCATCTTGTGAATATGAAATTGATGGGTTCAGGAGGTCCATGCAGGATATTAATGGCCCTATGCGACTAGTGGCTAAGAGGACAGACATATTGTTCACTCAGTTGTGCAGGATGGAATAGCTCTCTCACATACTTCGAATCAGTAAATGGACTTGTTGGCAGCAAGTGTGATGATGTCTAGAGCACCACATCCTGTCACTTTGGTGACCATTGTCGCAACTTACCTTGACATGGGAACAGAGAGAGGTGCACCAACAGTGGTGCACCCCTACCACACTGGACACTGGTGTGACACTACATCATCTTTTCAGACAAGTCCTATGTATTCATACACAATATGAATGTATATGTGTGTGGAGAGTCCAAAGAGAAAAAAACATCATTCTCATACATGTCAAGCACCTGGTATGAGGTGCCATTGGGTACACAACATGGTCACATGCCCAGTAATTTGGACAACAAACATTACATTTTTGATCTGTTAAAACTAGTGGCTGTACCTTATCTTTGAGATCTCCATGACATTATATTTCAACAAGGTAATGAAAGACTCCATACTTCCCATTCTGTCCTTATGTACCTCAGTGCAAAGAGTGCTAGAATGCTGCCCTGGCCAGAATGTTCTTCAGATCTCTCACCCATTGAAAACGTCTGGTCAATGTTTGCCAAGAGACTGGTATGCCACCAACTGCCATCCAGTATGACTGATAAACTCTGACAGAGTTAAAGCAGAGGTAATGTATCTGTATCTGTCAGCCAAGCTCAGTTTCATGTAGTGGCCCACAAGTTTAGAACTGTTGTTGCTGCCAGAGGTGACAAATCTGTTTACTATGTTTTGCACCTTGTATATGCCCAAATAAGGTTCAATTTTTTGATCACATATTCTTCCTAATCTGCTGTATGTACATAATTGTTTATATTTCATTTTTTGTTATCATTTCTGGCAGCACAATTTTAATGGCCAGCAGCATTGTATAGACACCATGAAAAAGGTAAAATATAAATGAAAGATAAGAAAGATTTACATTACACTGATGTTATGGTATTTTTACTAATTTCCAGGAAAATTATACCTACTAGTGAAAATTGGTGGACTTGAAAAAATTGTGTATATTTCACATTTATTTTGGAGTTTTGCTTAGTGTGTAATTCAGTGATTATTTAAAAATAATTTATGAACATGTTCCAGTAAGGGAAAAATAAAAAATTCTAGTGCATATTACACAGATGATTAAAAATTCATTTGCAGTACCTGTTTTTCAACACACACTAATAATCATCACAGAGAAAATTTGAAAAAAAAAAAGATTAAAGGGAATATTCTGTAATGAGTACAGTATAGCAAATTAGTCTCTTCCACCACACATAGATATGAAATCATATCATTTAAAATATTTTCATTAAATTTTGTTCATACAGAGAGTGTAAGCAATTCAGAGGCATTTAGAGCTACTTTTTGTATTGTAATTGTAAATTTGTTGCTGCAGCACAAATTCCATGAGTAATACTGATCAACTCAAATAACCATGTAAAATATTCTGAGAAAGAAAAATAATATGAAAAACAGCATTGCATTAGAAATGCCTTTAGTTTTGTTTTAAATACTGAATCTGTGACAACTGTTAGTTCTCCTCATCCCCCAAAGCTGTAGAGAATTAGATTACTGGTAGGATGGCACTGATACATTAGTTTCATGCAATGCAGAGGATTGGAGAAAGCAAAGGAAAATTTCTTACCAAATAAAACTCTAAACTATTGAAGAGTTGTGTTTTTGTTAATCAACAAATGCATTAATGTTACCACTTCATAAAAGGTACTTACTACCAACAATGGTCTTAAATGAGAAAGACTAAGTTGCATGATATGTATACCTATTATTTTGGTGTCAGGCAAGTAATATTCAGACACATAAAAATACTCTCTCTTGTCAGTTTTAGTAGATTTTCACATGCAAGAAAAATCTCACTAACTGAAGTTAGAGACCTACTGAACGCTTTTAGTGGAAAATAATACAGAGCAGTTAAATAGTGTTGAAATGTTATGACAGTTGGCTCTGGGTACACTTATTATCAGTTAGTATCCATTACAAGTGAATTAATAGTGTATTGATACATTTGTTTGTACAGCATGGCAGGATGCAAATTCAGTTTGTGAAGATCATAATGTTTCATCTGTGGCAAGGAGAGTAGAGGGGGGGGGGGGGGGGGGGGGGAGGAATTGGTTGCCAACCCCTGCCTATTGCTACTGGAACCAATATATACACCCTTGGAAGTTTGAAAGTGAGCTCTAAAAGAAAGTTTTGCCTAATATACTCTAAATAAATGTGCCAATCCCAAACGAACTGGGACTGATGACCACAGATGTTAAGTCCCATAGTGCTCAAAGCCATTTGAACCATTTAAACCAAACAAACTGTCAAATTTCAGACATGCCATCAACATCTTTAATCTCTAACATGCTTTAACTGGTAAAACAACTGACTAACCTCCCACAAAACTTTTTAATTTTGGTTTGACATGGTATTTGTGTACAAAAATATTTGTTTTTGTAGAAACATACACACCTGGAAATTGAAATAAGAACACCGTGAATTCATTGTCCCAGGAAGGGGAAACTTTATTGACACATTCCTGGGGTCAGATACATCACATGATCACACTGACAGAACCACAGGCACATAGACACAGGCAACAGAGCATGCACAATGTCGGCACTAGTACAGTGTATATCCACCTTTCGCAGCAATGCAGGCTGCTATTCTCCCATGGAGACGATCGTAGAGATGCTGGATGTAGTCCTGTGGAACGGCTTGCCATGCCATTTCCACCTGGCGCCTCAGTTGGACCAGCGTTCGTGCTGGACGTGTAGACCGCGTGAGACGACGCTTCATCCAGTCCCAAACATGCTCAATGGGGGACAGATCCGGAGATCTTGCTGGCCAGGGTAGTTGACTTACACCTTCTAGAGCACGTTGGGTGGCACGGGATACATGCGGACATGCATTGTCCTGTTGGAACAGCAAGTTCCCTTGCCGGTCTAGGAATGGTAGAACGATGGGTGCGATGACGGTTTGGATGTACCGTGCCCTATTCAGTGTCCCCTCGACGATCACCAGTGGTGTACGGCCAGTGTAGGAGATCGCTCCCCACACCATGATGCCGGGTGTTGGCCCTGTGTGCCTCGGTCGTATGCAGTCCTGATTGTGGCGCTCACCTGCACGGCGCCAAACACGCATACGACCATCATTGGCACCAAGGCAGAAGCGACTCTCATCGCTGAAGACGACATGTCTCCATTCGTCCCTCCATTCACGCCTGTCGCGACACCACTGGAGGCGGGCTGCACGATGTTGGGGCGTGAGCGGAAGACGGCCTAACGGTGTGCGGGACCGTAGCCCAGCTTCATGGAGACGGTTGCGAATGGTCCTCGCCGATACCCCAGGAGCAACAGTGTCCCTAATTTGCTGGGAAGTGGCGGTGCGGTCCCCTACGGCACTGCGTAGGATCCTACGGTCTTGGTGTGCATCCGTGCGTCGGTGCGGTCCAATCCCAGGTCGACGGGCACGTGCACCTTCCGCCGACCACTGGCGACAACATCGATGTACTGTGGAGACCTCACGCCCCACGTGTTGAGCAATTCAGCGGTACGTCCACCCGGCCTCCCACATGCCCACTATACGCCCTCGCTCAAAGTCCGTCAACTGCACATACGGTTCACGTCCACACTGTCGCGGCATGCTACCAGTGTTAAAGACTGCGATGGAGCTCCGTATGCCACGGCAAACTGGCTGACACTGACGGCGGCGGTGCACAAATGCTGCGCAGCTAGCGCCATTCGACGGCCAACACTGCGGTTCCTGGTGGGTCCGCTGTGCCGTGCGTGTGATCATTGCTTGTACAGCCCTCTCGCAGTGTCCGGAGCAAGAATGGTGGGTCTGACACACCGGTGTCAATGTGTTCTTTTTTCCATTTCCAGGAGTGTATTTGTTAGAAAAATTTCAATAAATGCCACATATAATCCACCAAAAACCTGGTTACAGAATGTGCTGTTTGAAGCATCTGCAACTGCAGTTACCAAATCCAAAATAACTATTATTTATTTATTTAGAAGTGCGGACGGGAACATGAGCATTCTCCTCAGAGAACAGGGAAATGCTCTGAATGCCTGAAATAATCTGTAAAGACATCAATATCAACTTCAAGATGGACTCAGAACATACAATTATCATAAAACTATAAATTCCCCATATAGACTTACGAACCACTATCAATCAGATACTGTATTAATAAATCCATAGATGTTTGAATTTAAGGATAGGAATATTAATACATGACATAGTAATCATTATTATCAGTTCATTGTGCTACAAACCATAATCAGTTTCCACAAAGGGGGAACAAGTGAAGGAAGGGATTTCAGCTACTAGCAAATACAGTGTGTACACATGTAGACAGAAGTGTTAAGTTTAACTCCTTTTAGAAATATTTAGACCCTATTGCAATGTATTAAGCTTTGTAAAAGAAAAGAAAAAAAGAGTGGGGGGGGGGGGGCAATGCTGTTCCTCACACTGCTCTTGCCTCGCTGCCAACATTATGATATATATATATATATGATAAGTGAAAGATGACTCAGTGAATTCAAATTATGCTGTAACAAAAGCCTTATAACATAACAGCAGCTACATAAGAAGGGCTCTCTAAGCAGAAAGGAATGATGTGAGAGTGCTCCTCATTTTGAGTGGGATAACTGAAGCTATAAAGTTCATCTATGGCACACTAGTGGACAGACGTCTAGGGGTAGCATCCACAGGGACCATGGACTATCAAACCAACAGACAGATGTCTTTGTGACAGTCAAGCAGTTTAAGTTTCTTGCTGCCAGAAGCACTTATTAGTGTTAAAGTATCCATGATTTTATTCTTTTGTTTAATTTTTTTATGAGTTCCACTGATCCCAATTGTATCAGAGTTGCTAGAATATGGAATGAATCAGTGTTGTTATGGTATTTACAATCATGAATTTTTTTATATTAAAATTTTCCAGTAATGGATACAATGGGGTACAATGTGGTGGATTAATCACAGTACTCATATCAGCTGTTGTTACATCATAATACATGAAAGTAAATTAGGTACAAAAGACATCAGAATTAATATTTACACATACACTATGAGATATTCTTACTGGTAACAACTTCATACTTGAAAACTAGTATAATACTTTTCGTGACAAAAAGCAATTTATGTTGATGCTCGCAATAATGGGACATCCCAGTTATACAATAAAACTAGACACATGGATGCTCATTTATGCAAAAAATTCATTAAATGAGTAGAGTGAATTTTGCAACAGGTATTTATTCAATTTGCTCTTGGATTTTAGTGTTTCAAGAACAAGACTTTTGATGTATGTAGGTAGAGCATTGAAAATGTTTATGTGTAGGTAATGTACATCTTTCTGCACATGCATGAAGTTTGTGTGGTTAGCATGTAAGTTGTGTATTATGGCCACTGGTTTCAATAAGAGACAAGTTTTTATTAATAAAACATACAAGGGAGAAAATCTACTGAAATATCATTGTGAAAATGTGTAGTTCCTCGACAAATTTCTGCAAGTGTGTCTGTGATGAACACCACCTACAATGCATATCACTCTATTCTGAGCAATAATTTTTTTCGCCCCCAAAAGATGATGCTATAAGACAACAATGCATGGAAATATCCAAAATAAGTAGCTGTAGATGATCCTATCATGTGTAAGGCAAAAGTTTCAGAATAAAATCTTTTTTGTGAAATCTAAGATCTGGCAGGACCAGTTTAATTTGCTATCAGTGTACAGACCGAGCAAAGCAGAGTCCATTTGCAGAATTTGTTGTCCATTTAAGTTTATATTTATGTTCCCTCATTCTTTCTGTGTGACATGAAGGTGACACAATAAGTTATTTTATTTGAAGGAGGAGGATTAGTGCAATATGATACATATGATATATATGTCCCCCCAGGTCATTAAAGATGGAGCACAAGCTGGGGAGTGGGAAGGATGGGGAAGGGAATAAGCTATGGCCTTTTACTGGATCTTTCCCAGCATTTGCCTTAAGCCAGACTCCTATCAGAATCAGAACCTTTACTCACCATTGGCCATGTATACAACTTAATTCAAAACATACATAACTGCAGACATGTAGTCACACATTTTGAGTTTTAACATTATCCTGTTAACACTATGTACATCAAAAAATTCAGTTATATCAAAAAATAGGTTTTCCGCAAAACAATTATAAAATTTACTTTGAAACAATTTTCAAGACATGGACTAAACTGATGGTGATAATTTATTAAAGATTTTTAGGAAGCTGACTCTGGATAAGTGGGCTACTTTTACCAGTCTGTGGCTCAGGACATCCATTTTAATTTTTCCAGTTGTGTTTTGCTGCTGAATATCTCCTTCAAAAAATTCTTTTATATTCAGTTTAACGTGTGGGAACCATGACATAAACTGATCGAAGTGCATTGTGGTGCAAAATGATATCTTTATCTTTCTGGTATCTTTTGTTTTTTGTGTTTGTACCGTGCTTATGTTACTGGTGTCTCTTTCAAAGTGTATTTTCTGCGTAAATTTTATTTATATATTATAGTACACAATTTCATCATTCACAGTTAGGGTAATACCACAAGAGGAATCCTACCTTCATGACTTTCTGATTAATTCATGCAGAATATAAGTATCTGCAAACAGAATCAGCTTTTTTGTCATCATAAACAATTTATAGCCCTGCAAAGACACACTCTACTACATCAAAAACCATTTGCTCACTAATCCAGCCACTGCAACTCCAACCACAAATGTGACATCAACAGGAATGAACACCTTTGTCATCTGCAAAGGTGATGTGCATGAAACTGTGTTCATTGAATGACTTAAATCTGATTTCTTTGACAGTTTGACAAATGAGCATGAAAGAAATTCTCCAGCATTGACATCAGCACGACAACAAAATGTGTGTTCGTATGTATTCCAGAATGCCATGTTTTGAAGGATGATTGCTTTCTGAAGTGATTTAAGATACATTAAATTGAGAAGATAGCATTTTGGTATTAGATATTCATGGGGTTTGATGTGTAGCCTTTGTTATCCCCTGAATACATCCATAATTCCAGTATTTTACAAGAAAACTTTTGTACCTTGTGTTTTAACATGAGTTAATGTGGTTCAAGATTTTCATGTGATTTATGGAACATCATCCCTTCAGCTTGCTAACTGCATCCTCCATTCTACTGAAATGTGTTAATATTTTGTAGTGTGTGAAACTTTGTGCAACTATTACCTGTAACTAATATGTGGAGGATATAGCGCAATTTTACGTTTGTTATCACAGTTTTTAAATGTACTTCACCCAGTTCTCACCCAGATCAGATGTTAACTATTGCATTAGGCTGATTTATTATTTTTTTTTTACCCCAAATACTTTGATTATCCTAGAACTGTGTATTCTATCATGTTGTTGATGCATTTTATTTTTGGTATTAGTTCCACTATCTAGCAGTAAGATTTAATATTTGCCAGATAATACAATCAACACCTGTAAATCATTAAGAGATTGGTGCTGATTCAGTTCAGCCACCATCTACTCCCTATGACAATGAGTTTGAGCTGCAACAGCAGATTAATAACATTTTTTTTTCCTGAACCTAACAGAAACCAAAATAGTTTATTCCTCTTTTGTGAAGCATTCTGGTGTGATTTTAACATCGTATGTTTTAAGAATTGATTATATGGACAGTGATGATTTCAACAACTATTACAGGAGATATTGTATCGTAATTTGAATAGTTAATATTTTACTATTTTCTTAACTCATGAAACTTGATAAACTTAACTGCATGTAAGTCCCCTCCCACTTACATACACTAAATGAAATATTGTAACAGATCCCTCCCATAGTATTAATGCCCCTAATAGGGCAAACCATCTTTCCCGGGAGTGACTGATGCAGTTTTGTAAACAAAGTTTGTCACCACTTCTCTGGAAGGGGGAAGGAATGTACAGGGTGGCAGCCAGTCAAGGAATATTTTAGGTGACTTGATTAAAAAAAATGTATTTCAAATTTCCAGTGAAATCTTTACAAGTTTTCTCCCAGAGTAATTTATGCTGTTTCTACGTGACACAAGTTGCCTGTCTTGCAAAAGTAAGGCAGTTCTGTCCAGTTAAAGCTGCTGACAAGAGACGCCCTGAGACCTCTGTTGAAACTGCAAGCAAATTCACGCCATTCGTTTTAGCCAATAGCGTGCGTGGGATACAGGTCGCATGTGTGGACGCTGGAGTGTTCTGCGGTGCGGAACACAGCTACCTCTCTATCTTGTAATCCAAACCTCGAGCAGAACAGACGTCTTTTGGGAAGGAAGATCCTCTGGCTCTGCTTTTCACAACCGGCCCCCAGTGTAAGTTAACATAAATCGCTTCCCCTTCGCCAGCCAAAAATATGGTTCAAATGGCTCTGAGCACTATGGGACTTAACAGCTGTGGTCATCAGTCCCCTAGAACTTAGAACTACTTAAACCTAACTAACCTAAGGACATCACACACATCCATGCCCGAGGCAGGATTTGAACCTGCGACCGTAGCAGTCGCGCGGTTCCGGACTGCGCACCTAGAACCGTGAGACCACCGCGGCCGGCCCTTCGCCAGCCATTGTGGACTAGAGGTTCTAGGCGCTTCAGTCCGGAACCACGCGGCTACTATGGTCACAGGTTTGAACCCTGCCTCGGGCATGGATGTGTGTGTTGTCCTTAGGTTAGTTAGGTTTAAGTAGTTCTAAGTCTAGGGGACTGATGACCTCAGATGTTACGTCCCATAGTGCTTAGAGCCATTTGAACCATTTGAGCTTCTCCTTCCCTTGCCCATTTCAATTAATTGTTTGACCTCACAGACTGGCCTAAACCTGTTACCTTACAACCGTAGGCGAGCCCCTTGTACACCGTACATTGAAATATACCCTCTTTATTGTACCTAATTTCCTATTTTGTCAATTTACGGGAGCCCTGGATGCCCACTCTCAAATCCTGACTGCTCGACCTCCTGCACACTGACGTCACGAGGCGTATGTAGCAACTTTCTCCCCTTTCCCTGCCCGTATACATTACCATTGGTGACCAGAAGTGGAATCATATACATTAACAATAAGTTTGTATTTACTGTGTTCATGTGTAGGTTCATCTTCTGCCTAGTTTCATATGAGTGTATATCATAGCTGTGTCTGAAGAGCTACGGTCGGCAGGTTCGAATCCTGCCTTGGGCATGGATGTGTTTGATGTCCTTAGGTTAGTTAGGTTTAAGTAGTTCCAAGTACTAGGGGACTGGTGACCTCAGAAGTTAAGAGAGTTTTGGAAAAGTTTTTACAGGAATCCTTGTATTTTGGTTTTTTTATCACCCTGATAATCTTTTTCTGTGTTTTAAATGTTTTTGTAGAACTTATTCCGTACATAAGTAGCGATTGTATACTACAATAGTACAATGTCAGCACTGATGAGCAGCTTGTATTCTGAGTGAGGATCCTAACAGCATATGCTAGTGAATTCAGTCTCTTATTTAACCCTTTGTGTCACAGTGGTTTCACTGCGAAACCACTGTTTGCTGCATTGTATCCCTTGTTTGTGGTGCACTCTAGCGGATTTTCGACGAACTAACTCAACAAATCTTGAGAGAGCAACGCTGCAAGCGCAAACCTGCATTCAACCCGTTTTTTCCGTGCAAGTGCAACATACTGTGATTCAGACACGTTGTTATGTGTTATTCAGATGCTGTATTTTATTCAATGTAAGTAAAATTTTTATACACGCTACGACATATGTTCTAGATTGAAAATATGTCTAAAGTTTGAATATAGCACATTATTTGAAACAATGAGAAGCGCAAATGTTGGTGGTTTCGCTGTGGAATCACTATGCTAATGTGATACCTGTACCGTACAAAGCTTCTATTCTCAAATACAGTAAGTTATTTAACTTTTACCTCTATTTAGATGGATAAAAGAGACAACTTGGGGGAATTAGATGAGGCCAGTGTCTACAACGTGCTTTTTGAGGATATCCCAAGTGATTTGTCAGAACTGTCAGAATCGAAGAGGATGAAGATGGTAATCTGGAGGGCATTACCCTGGTTCTTGAACAGGAAGCTCCCACGCTCCTACCTTCTTTAGCAGCTGAGAAAGAAGTTTCTGAAGCTCCAGCTGATGTCGGTGAGCTTCTTCCTTCCACCCAAGACTTTACAGAACCAAAGTGGGCACATGAGTTCGGTGATTATGATCATGGGGAGGAAACCGGGCCTTCGCCCAATTTCGATAATCTTTCTTCTCCAGTTGACTTTTCCCTTGAACTTTGTACGAATCAGACATAGGAGGAAATAGTGTGTCAGACAAATTTATATGCTACGCAAAAGGGTGGCGGCATCAATCCCCACCCTACAAATATAGATGAGACGAAAGTGTTTTTAGGTATTAATTTACTTGTGGGTATAAAAGCACAACCTAGTTTTAGGGATTGCTGGTCATCTTTCCCAGCATTGTGGGATGAAGACATTGTCCAAAGAATGCCATTAAATAGATTTGTGCGGCTCCTTTCTAATTTACATGTAAATTACAACGAAAATAACCACAGAGGGGATCAGCAAATTATGACAAACTGTATGAACTACGACCATTGCTAAATTCTCTCTCCACAACCTACAAAAATTGTCACAAGCCATCTAAGAAACAAAGCAATGACGAGTCAATTCTTAAGTTCAAAGGGCGATCATTTATAAAAATGTATACGCCACAGAAACCCATAAAAAGGGGTTACAAAGTGTGGGTAAGGGCGGACGAAACGGGGTATTTTTGTGAGCTTCAAATCTACACAGGGAAAAATGGAACCCAGGTAGAAACGGACCTAGGTGGGAGAGTTGACAAGACCACTGGTAGGTCAGGGTTATGAAATCTACATAGACAACTATTTTACATCAGTACCATTGTTCAGACACCTTCTATTAGATAATTAAAAGTGTCAGGAAATACTTGCCAAAAGATTTTAAATTTGATAAATGTTATACTCGTGGGGAATCAGAGTGGAGGAACTGGGAGGGAGTAACCTGCACTAAATGGATGGACAAAAAACCTGTTCTGTTTCTCTTAAACTTCCATTATCCAAACCAAGAAGCCACACTGAACTGAAGGAAAAAAGATGGCTCGCAGGAAGCAATAAAATGTCCGAAAGTCATATGTAACTACAATACTTCAATGGGTTATGTTGACAAAGCAGACATGTTCAAATCAACATATGAATTACACAAGAAAAGCAAGAAGTGGTGGCCCAGAATATTTTTCCATTTCTTGGACGTCACTGCCGTGAATGCCTATGTCATATTTAAAATAAAAAGTGGAGGAACACCACTGAAATTAAAAGATTTTAAGATACAAGTGGTAGGTCTGTTTGTGCACCGCAGCATTTCTCCTGGCAGGAAAAGGAATGCAATTTCCCGGTCATCATCATCTAAGAAGACATTTAGAATGAAAGTCTCTGCGGATAAAAGACAATCCAATGAACCCCATATTCCTGTTCATATCAAATCGAAATGCTGTGCAAATTGTAGTTCAAAAAAGCAGCCTCATAGGACCAGATGGTCATGCAAAGTATGTGATGTCAGATTGTGCCTAACAGATAAAAAAATCTGTTTTTTGGAGTATCGTGAAAAGTAGAAAACAAGTGTTGTACGTAATGTACTTTGAAATTTTGCATTAAACAAAAAGCTTTTTTTGGGACAAAAGTTTATAAAAATATGTATGAAATAAAATGTAGCATTAGTGTAATAAAATACGGAAATTAAAAATTAGTGGATTTTTTAAAGACGTTGAACAACCCCTTGCATCACAGTGATTTCATAGTGAAACCACCTATGTATATTATTTATAAAAATTGAAGAAAATTTTTAAAAATTTGTTATGTGCTCCAGTAATGCAATAAAGAAGGATAAGATCAAATTTCAGTGCATATCAAGTCCAAAAGTATTTGTGTGACTCAAAGGGTTAAATTGCTTAGGTGCACCTCCCACTTGAGATCTGCCTGAACATGAATGCCTAGAAATTTTGTATGGCTGACCTTCAATACATTTTTTCCTTCAATAGCGAAAACAGGGTTTGCAGGATGGAGGTTTTGTGTGGTGTGAAAGTTAACTGCCACAGTTTTTTCAGAATTTATGATGAGCCTATTGGTTCTGAACCAGTGCGTTAAGGTATGCATAACTGATATTGCAGCCTCCTGCAGATTTTCCTCATTCTGTGATTTAATTAGAATATTATTGTCATCTGTAAAGAGTACAGTGGTTCCATTATGTATTTTACTATCCAAGTCATTTATATACAGCAGAAATAGGACAGGTCCCAGAACTGATCCTTGTGGGACTCCATACTTAATTTTTCTCCTTTTCACTGCAAAAACTAGAAATTTTTTCTGTTTCACTATCTTTGAGCTTTATTTCTGTAATCTGCTGACACTTACTGAGGTATGGCTAGAGCCACTTTTCAGACTGGCTTCTAATTCCATAATTACTTAATTTACACAAGAGAATGACATGATCAATAACATCGAAGGTTTTACTTAGATCCAGAAGTATCCCAGATATACGTTGCTTATCATCCACTGCTTTTAATACTTCATTTAAGAAGGCAAAATTTGCTGTCTGAGTTGACTTTCCAGCTCTGAACCCGTGTTGGGAGTCACTTACTAGCCTCTATTTATCTAAGAAAACTGTTAATCTTCTAAGGAACATTTTCTCCATAATTTTGTGGAAGCCTGACAATACTGAAACTGGCCTATAATTCGCAATATCACTTTTTGCACCTTCTTATGCAAAGATGTTACTTTTGCAGTTTTTAGATTATTTGGAAATACACCGCACTCAAAAGATGAATTTACTATGTCTGTTACTGGTTCCACAATAAATGTTGCGCTAACTTTGATAATAGCATCTGGTATCTCATCAGCACCCGCTGAATATTTATTAGGTAAATCTTTTAGGATTCTTGACAGTTCCTCAGGAGTTGCTGGATACACAAATAATGTGTTTGGATGAATTTTTTGATCTGAGTGACTGGCTGGCTGTTTGTCAAGGTGTGTGTTTATTAACTGCTGTGCTATATCAGAGAAATAATGATTGAAAGCACTAACCACATGTTTGGATTCTCTTAGTTTATTTTTATTCATAAAAAGCTCTATATTACTGTGATTAACTGGCCCGGAGCCCAACATAATTCTTTTGTGTCTTTTTTTCCCCCATAACATCAGTCCATAGCAAATGTAAGACTGGAATAGTCCAAGATATGTCAACCTTAGATATTCAGAAATAACTATGTCTTTCAGCTTCCATGTTAGGTATGCTACACATGATATTCTTTTGCCCAGGTCAACTTGGAGTTATTATGAAATGTCAAAAGTTTCGCAGGAGATGGAGGGTCTTATCTGGGTTACATATAAACGTGTTGGAGCAGAACTATCTCATTGTAGCAACAAGTGATTCTAGTGACATTTGTCTTAATACGGTACTTATGGCGAAATGCTCCTGCTATTGGGTACTTTATTCAGGGCCGGTTTAAGGCACAAGAGACACAAGCCACCGCTTGGTGCGCCAAGCTGAGAGGGGAGCCAAAGGCGCCACAACTTTAAAGATTTCTGTAGAGGACATATCACAACTGTAGTGGCCGCTTGGGAAGCCAGGGGTGCCCACGTGCGATATTTGTACACACTGCGTTTCGCAGTTAGTAGCGAAAACTGACAGCTGAAAGTGTAAGAGGGAAAATGACGGAGAGAGAGGGCGCCAAATGATAAGTCATTTATGTGGAAAGATCCTCTCGAACCAACTCTGATTTCATTTGTGGCTTAAATGCTCTTGGTATCGCGTATCTCACTTGCACTAAGAAGGGAATAGTACAACTAATGCCCACGTGTTTTCAAGGTTGTTTCGAGTAAGCTGCAGAAGTTTGGTTGGGAAGCCTTTACACATCCTCTATACAGCCCTGTCTCTCCCCATGCGATTCTCATATTTTTGAAGCCCTGAAGAAAGACATTCGTGGCCGTCAGTATGCTTTGGATGAAGAGGTGCGTGCCTGGGGTCCGTAGGCAACTGCAAACATTTTTCCATGAAGGCATTGCGGCCCCGAGTGGGATAAATGTATCAACAATTATTGCAATTACATTTGAAATAATAAACGGTTTACTTCTTTTTTTCCATCTGTCCCGTTTCCATTTTGTTTCTTTTTTGTTTCCTTTTTTTAGTAATGTTGACAAGAAGCCAACTGCAGCTACGAAAGAAGAGGAATGGAAATTTTCACCATGGAATGGCAGCAGTAAAGCAGATTAAACAACGGTACCAGGTAACCAGCGGCAGGATATTCAAGATGAATATCAATAAGCACCGATTCAGTTTTTCTTTGTTTATGGTACACGAGTGAAAATTTTTTTTGTAATGTTGTACGATTGTAATTCAACGTGTGATGGTGAACAATTTGCTCCGGTAAGCTTGTAAAAGGAAGTGCAGTAGTGGGGATAAATTATGACAGTTACAGATACCTGCAAGACAGCCACTAGAAACGTCACAAATTTGGAATCAGTCAAACAAAACACTATCATTGAAGTTAACATCAACATATTTGTGATTTTAATTTCATTCCACAGCTACACATGAAAATGAAGTACCTACGGTTTTAAACAGTGTTTTATGGGGATGTTTATTTTATTCTGTTTTAGTTCCTGAGGTTGAGCCGTTCTTAGGTCTGCTAGTTAATTTTACCGAGCATATTTCGTTGCGCGAAAGTGGATATGCAGGATGGGAATTTCGTATGGTTTTGTAATCAATTATCACAGAAAACTTTCATTTAAAACAAAAGTTGATATCTCTTATCGTTGCTTGTAGCAGATGAGGTGGAGATGGCATGGCTGGTAAACGAAATGGTGATTTATCCTTTCTGCCAACTGACAAATAACAGCGTCACATTACTGATGTCTCTTATTGGGTGGTAATTATTGTCGTGTCATCTACATCGTAAATCACAAAATGGGGACCATGATGTGGCAAATCGTAGATTACAATTATGAAAAAGGACAGTTCAAGAACTAATCACGGTGGTATGCCTTTTTCTACTATCTTCATCGAAGAATCTGTTTCTCACTTAGATATATCGTTTACTGTTATTTAAGTATGAAGCAGCTACTGGTATTAATTACGGAAATCGCAGGAAATTGTGCCAAGTTTGACGATGCAAACTTGTTAAGAAAAGCAGTCTTAAACATTTACAGCAACGTCAGATTAATACGCAAACAGACTCTGGGATTACAAACTTTGATCTTAAAAAAAAAAATCTGAATTGAAAAAAGAACTGATTCCAGGTTTGTAAAGCAACATGCTGCAAGAACTATTAAAGAAGGCGCCGTAATGAATTTCCTGTGATATGTCTTGTCCTCTTCTAACCTTAGAAATGACTTACCACGCTTTAGTTTTACGTCCACTCTTCTCCATAAAGCAACTGACTTTCACATTAAAAATCTCTGCCAGAGGTGATAGAAACAACAAGTAAAAAACAAATCCCAGCATCAGCAGGAGATCTTATTCCAGACCCGTGACATTTAGTTTTAGCACTTACATATTGAGCCATTCAACTACAACAGATACTGACGGAACTCTCCAGGTGTGACTCACGACTCCCTTAGTAACAGCGTTATTTCTACTTCATTCTCTCCCACATCCCAAACTTCACAGAAGTTCTCCTGCTTACCTTGTGGGACCATCGCCCCTGTTGGAAAGCATATTGCGGAGAAATGACATAGCCACAGCCTAGGGAATTGTTCCCAGAATGAATTTTCATGCTGCACCAGAAGGTAGGAGAGAGGTATTGCCTACTAAAATTTTGGGGCAGATTTTGAATCATGTCCGCTCAAGTCTATCGGTGCAGCATTTGTCCACGAAAAGCAAAGGTCCTGGGTTCGAGTCACTGTCTGACACACAGGTTTAATCTGCCCGAAAATTTCAAATCAGCACACTTCGTAACAGAGTGAAAATTCATTCTGTAAATAATAATAGTCGGTTACCAATCACGAGGCTATTGTCACTTTTTATAAAATACATATGGGTCTCTAAGTGACGAGAGTGTAGTTGGCAAGTTTGCACTGACAAAAGGTAGCAATAATAAAAATACAAAAAACTAAAATTCTGTGATCTGGTCTCAAGGACTACATCATGCTGACGAGCCACTGTGTCATTGTCGGCAATATGGTGCCATTTGGATGGTGATAATGTTTGGTTTGTGGGGCGCTCAACTGCGCAGTCATCAGCGGCCGTACAAAGTTCCAATTTTTACACAGTCCAATTCTTTTACACAGTCCGATCTAGCCACTCTCACGAATGATGATGACAACACAAGTACCCAGTCCCGGGGCAGAGAAAATCCCCAACCCAGTCGAGAATCAAACCCGGGACCCCTAGATCCCCAGGCAGCAAAGCTAGTCACAAGTCCACGAGCTGCAGACCTGCCTCTCATATGCAGCTTGGAGGGACATGGGGTTAGCACATCACTTTCCCAACTATTGTTGGTTTTCTAGACCTTGGAGCCACTAATTCTCATTCACGTAGCTCCCCAAGTGGCATCACAAGGCTGAATGTTCCCCTGTCCATTCTTACCAACAAGAAGAAATCTCTGAAATTATCAGGAACTGAACGCAAGTCCTGTGCAAGCCATTCAGAGACGCTGACCACTTAGCTATGGAGGTGGGCGAAAAGGCAGCACTAGCTTTCAAAATTGCAATGAAAGTTCCAAATGAAGACATACTGCGAGCTGCTGCTTTAACCCTTTCAGGCAATGTGGTCCCGTTTGAAGCCACCCAGGATTTTCTCATTTCGTAGCATATGCACAGTAGATTTTGGCAAAGGATGGCACGCAAAGAGGAGAGTGTTTTGCCATGTGATTAACACGCGAAAATTCCATATCTACCATGATATTGAAACAACTACAGTGAGCCGCGCCGCGGCTCGCGTTGGTGCTGTTTGTAGGTTCCGCCCTCTGTTGGAGGCCAGACAGTATCCTTTAGTTGGCATAGTTGCAGATGTTTGTCTTCTTCTCGTGTTGACTGGCGCCACTCGGTTTCACAAGCGTTGCCTGTCCTTTAGTGATAGCAGCGGCGGTTATCGATATGTAGTAATTGTTGCCCCATCTTTGGGGCGACGTCGTTGTTTTTCTGGGTCGTGTGAGTGGGCAAGTTTGGTTGGGGACTCAAGAGGAGCCAGGTCGCGCAGTGCCAGAACACGCCAGGACCACTGGCGGCACACATGGACTGCTGGATAGAGATGGGCAAAACTGTTCTTTTCAGAGATCGGATCAGAACTGTTGACTCCCTGAAATGAATTAGCTCTTTTAATGACTCACCACTCATTTACAATAGAAAATAAATGGAAGGCACATTGCCCTTTAAACTTGGTTTATTCCAGTACTATACCTGTATTTTGATCTTATTTGATCCTATTTTGAAGTAACACAGATAATGAGTAAGAATTTTGTATTGTTTATTGAAATTTCCACGATATGACAAAGTTTTTGATTATTGATTTATTTTGCACTATCGTGGTTTTTTGGGTGATCAGAAAATGTTGTAATTTGAGATTTACATTAACAATATATTTGGCTATAATGTATTAAAATTTCATTAACCTCATACAAATACATCGAAGCCATATATTTTTAAAGTGAACGTTTCCTTCCGAAGACGCCTAAAATCGCAAAATCCGTACCAGAATAAGAAAAAAAATATAAATTTGACTGTAAAACGAAAGTGCTGCATATACCCTTACGCAGAATAAAACAAGGAAAATATTGGTGTATCACATTTTGCGATACGTTTATCGGTTCGCTCGTAATTAAAGCATAAATTCGAGTGTCCATAATAAAAATCCTATAGTAAGAGGAGTCGTCAGGAACCTAATCTGATCAGTTTAAACAAATAAAAATAATATAAAAACAAATGATGTATACATAACATAATAATGTAATATACATAGCAGTATTACTACGAAGAACAATATCCAGTAGAGACGAACTCCGATGCTGAAGCACTGAGTCGAGCAGGTCGAGCCGCGAGCTGTATTACTGTGTGAGCTAAGACCGCAGAGACCAGAGTGACACCTGAGTTGCTTTGCTGGCTAGAGTCGAGAACGGTGGGGTGAGCGTTGAGCGGGTGAGTTCCGAGGGTGGGGGGAGCGGTGAACGGCCACCACTCACCCGCTCCGAGACAAATCGTCCGTTCCCTTGCGAGCAGGTTGTTGCAAGTAGTTCCTATGTTATCCGCTAGGTGGCTCTCTGTCCTGTTGCTCGCATCAACTGCCCAGAGGGCAGGACGTGCGACTGAAACGATCGCCGACAGAGTGCGATGCGAAGTTAAGCTGCGCCAGACACTGCACGCGGCAGATGATGCACAGAGACGGCACGGCATATGTGAAACACAAAATCCAATGGGGCACTGCACAATGCAGGCAGCCAAGGTAGAAGCAGGGCAGAGGCCGGCGCTGGCTGTGTTGTGTGGCGTGCACTGTGCTGTGACCAGCAGAGGCGCTGCTGATATGCTCCGTCTCTCTCTCTCTCTCTCTCTCTCTCTCTCTCTCTGCCGTGGGAAACGTTTGGAGCTACCGTTCTTTTTTTCTGAATCACTGATTGTTCACTCCTTTGAAAGATTCAACTCTATGAATCAGTTCAAGAGCGGATCCCCCATCTCTACTGCTGGATGGAAGGGCTGTGCTCACGAGGGTGTACGACCTCGTCGTAAACCGGATCCAGCAAGGTTTAAGATGAGCACATTTCAATCCAAGTAGAGAAACCTCCACCATTGTGATATCTCACGATTCTCCAGTGACTTGGGTTCGTGTTGCTGCTCGTAGTGTCGCTGAGGCGAATAGCAGCGAATGTAGTGCTTGGGGAAGGTGGATATGATTAGCTTTCCTCGACTTCTTATTACTATTTACTGCGTTCAACTTGTTACAATTTGTGAAGTTCAACCAGCGGTAATTTTTCTTGCCTGGTGGCCTCTAACGCCCCAGTTACCTGACTTGGGGGTTAGTGTATGTAACAGCAGTGTACGTTTCCTCGTCTTGCCGATCCTGTCCGGTAAGGCGTGTTGTTTTGACAGCTTTCTTGATTGCAGGGCGGTTTGTGATTCTTCTACTCTGATGGTGGTGATTCCTTTCTCGTTCCAGGCGCTCTAAACACAGTATTCTGGGGACGTAGTGCAGACCGCCGGTTCCGGCTTTGGCGTATTGTTCCATCGTTGCATTTGGTTTATCGGACGTCACGTAGCTTCAGCAAGATTATCATTAGTCATTAGTTAGACTGCCACTAGTCTGAGTTACCATCTTGTGAAGTGAATGCAACACTTGGCTGCCTATCTCATCGCTCGCAGAAGTGTTTGTTCCCGGACCTTGTCAGAGGTCGATTCCTGGAGCACCGTCTGTGGCCCCCTGGTTCCTGTAAGATATGTGTGCTCTAAAAGGAGGTCTGATGGCCAGTAGTTCAGTGTAACGCCCCTTCAGTCCACGCCTTCTGCGGGTATAATCTGCCTCAGTACCTTTTAAGGAACTTACGTACCAGTCCATGTGTTTTATTATTGTATTACTTATTTCAATACCTTGTAATGCCTACATCAAAGGTTATATATGTCTAGTTAATAGTTCTGGTCGCCTTCCGCGATAAATGTAGGAGTGTAGTGTTCAGTGGATGTTAAGGGTTATGTTATAAAGTTTACCATCATCTTATTTCACCCGTTTGGTGATCAGTTGCTTGTTCTTTTTTTTTTAATTAACCTTCGCTATTGTATTTGTCATTTTACAGCAGGTTTCTAAATTTTTTATATTATTGCCGTTCCTGGCGTGTAAGACCTTCAGCCGTGATTGTGCTCATTTGCCTTAAAATTCTAATTTGGTATTTGTATTTTAACAGTAAGCCATAAAACCTTATTTACTGCCACTCCAGGCGTCGGATGCCTTCTGCTGTGTTTGTGGCGACTTGCCTTTAATATTTCAATACCTATAATTTTTAAGTTGCAGCGAGTTTTAAACAATTCTTAATTTATTGCCATTCCTGGCGTGTAAGGCCTTCTGCCCAGATCCCAGTGACTTGCTTTTAAAACATTATCTGCATTATCTATGTTTAATGGTGATTTGCTAAATTGTAACTCACAGAAAACACAATTGTTTACACAGTTGTTTATTCCTTCATTAATAACGTGTGGTATTTTTTTATTTATTGTTGAGTCTGGAATTACTGGTTTAAAATAAATTGTGTGTAACTGTAAAAGCCAACCAGTAGTAACTGATTACGGCCCCGTCACAGTCGTAACCGAATCCTGCCTCCCATTGACTACCAGGTTTCATAGAGATTTTTTTAAATGAAATAATGTAACTTTTAAGGACCATCAGCAGCAGCCGGTGAATCGAGACTACTGTGGGTTTTGCAACAATATAAGCGAAGAAGTTGCACATTATTTTTATTTTAGTTTAATAATACAGTGATTTAGGAGTCTGTTACTTTTAAGGACCATCAGCAGCAGCCGGTGAATCGAGACTACTGTGGGTTTTGCAACAATATAAGCGAAGAAGTTGCACATTATTTTTATTTTAGTTTAATAATACAGTGATTTAGGAGTCTGTTACAATTTCAACTGCATTAGAATGTTAATTAAATGAATATCTGTAAACTCTGCTGTGTTTTGGCAAAAGAAGCAGATGTTAACATAGCAACAAGAGAAGTAACGTATGACTCAAAAATCGACGTAGTCCTTCGTGAATCTATGCCTCCTCAACTACCTTTTTGGTATGATCGACAACTTGAGACCAGTACTGTGATGTAACATTTGCAATGACTTCTTTTGTCAACAGTTCAACCTCACTGAGAGTACATTTCTTGTTTTTGGCCGCATTACTTTTCACCTGGGCCCATATATACTCAGTCGCATTTAAATGAGCATGATACGGAGGAAGCCAGTTAAACTATGCCCTTTAGTGTTAGTCAATTCGTCGACCTGGTAGCGTGGAGTTTTCAGCTTGTACAGTACTACGCATTATGCAAGCTAGGTTCAACTTTATCCAATCGAACATTCCTTTGTACCCAGAAGGAAATAGTCGCCTTCCTCCGCTGCATTGTTGACGCTTTATCCATTACAACCGAGTGGTATGGCGCATTGTCCATTGCTGTCGTCGATTTCGGAGGAATATTTTGCAACAGAACATTGTCTTCACTGCCGGTGAACGAGTTCTTGAACGACCCCTTTTATCACTAATCTCGTGTTCGGACGTGCTGCACTGTTATTGTTAATGCAGCGTCAACACGGAACACTCGTTCACAATACCTGAACGCTTGACGTCAGAAAATATCACTTTACAACGAGAGCTAATGAACGTAGGTACCTAATCCACGACATCGCGTGGTATTGTCTATCCATGGCGTGGCGACAGGGGTGCTTTATGAACCGAAATATTGGCGGCGTGGTAGGGAAAGGTGGCTTGCCATTGGTGTTACTTGGGAAACGGCGTCATGTCCCTTCCGTTGAGACAAACGTCAAAAGTCGCAACTAATTTTAAACGAACACGGAATATTGACTGTATATAGAGAAGGGCAGCACGAACGTATTTGTATTTTTATTTGTCACAGGTTTGTTTGAGCTGTAGGAGAGTATCAGAGAGATATTGAAACAACTGAACTGACAGACTCTTGAAGGTTGATGGGAACTATCACGAGGAACTCTACTGACAGAGCCACAAGAACTGGCTTTAAATGATGACTTTAGGAATATAGTACAACCCCATTACATATCGCTCCCATAGAGATCGTGAGGACAGACGCAGTATGCATTTAAACAATTATTCTACCCGCGCTCCATACCCTCCTGCACCCGTCGGTATCATGTATGCTACCGCAGTACTGTATGTTTTCTTTGCTCGTGTGCTGTCGCAGGCGACCTGGGCTGCTGGTATCGTCTGAATGAGGTAGAACTGGTAAAACGGCAATAATAACTATCCTGTACGTTACGTGCTTTCGTTTATCACTCGTTTCACGTTCTCAACGATCGCAGCATATGATAAACGGATTCACAAGTAGAGAATTTCATGCAGCAACGACATTTGGAACAACAAAGGTAAATTAAACAGCTTTATCAATTGTTATGACTTTGAATATTTTTGCAACTTGTTTTAAAAGCTCGAGGGGCCGATGTAATCCATATCAGATGCTATACTGAATTTGCGGCGGAGTTTTCCCCTCTTCTAACTATAATCTATTGTAGATCACTGGAACCAAAAACCGTGCCCAGTTCTTGGAGAAAAAAGTACAGGTCACACCTGTCCATAAAACTACCGCCCAATGTCCTTCAAATCGATTTGTTCTAGAATCTTAGGACATATTCTGAGCTCAAACATAAATAGTGGTTATCTTGAACAGAATGACCTCCTCCATGCCAGTCAGCATGGATTCTGAAAACATCGACCATATGAAACCCAACTCAAACTTATCTCACATGACATACTGAAAGCTTTGGATCAGGGCAGTCAGGTAAATGCAGAACTTCTTGATTTCTGAAAAGCATTTGACTCGGTACTACACCTACGCTTATTGTCAAAAGTACGATCATATGGAGTATCAGATGAAACTTGTGACTAATTTGGATTGAGAACTTTATGGTAGGGAGGACGCAGCATATTATCTTGTATGGAGGGTCATCGTCGGATGTGGAGGTAGCTTCGGGTGTACTGTGCTGGGACCCTAGCTGTTCATGTTGCATGTTAATGAACTCGCAAACAATATTAATTGTAACTTCAGGCTTTTTGCAGATGATGCACTTGTCTTTACTGAAGTACTGTCTGAAAGGAGCTGCAAAAATATTCTGTCACATCTTGATAAGATTTCAAAGTGGAGCAAAGATTGGCAACAAGCTTTAAATATTCAAAAATTTAAAACTGTGCACTTCACAAAACGAAAAAACATAGTATCCTATGAATATAGTATCAGTGAGTCACTGTTATAATCGGTCAACTCATACAAATGTCTGGGTGTAATACTTTGTAGGGATAGAAAATGGAACGACGATACAGGCTGAGTCGTGGTTAAAGCAGGTGATAGACTTCGGATTATTGGTAGAATACTGGGTAAGAGCACTAAGTCTACAAAGGAGATAGCTTAAAAAACCACTCGTGCGACCGGTTCTACAATATTACTGAAGTGTGTAGGAGCGTACCAAATAGGACTAACAGGGGATATTGAACGTATACAGAAAGAGCAGCACGAATGGCCACAGATTTGTTTGATTCGTTGGAGACTTCTACAGAGATGCTATAGAAACTCAACTCTTGAAGACAGACGTAAACTACCCCGAGAAAGTCTACTAACAAAGTTGCAGTAACCGGCTTTAAATGAAGTCTCGAAGAATATACCACAACCCCATACATATCGCTCATATTGGGATCGTGAGGATAATATTAGAATAATTACAGCACGCACAGAGGCGATTCAAACAACCCTGTTTCCAACGCTCCATACGTGAACGCAACAAGAAGAAATGCTAATAATGCTCCAATAGGACCTACCCTCTGCCATGCAATGCACGGTGGTTTGCAGAGATAGACGTAGATGTAGATATAGGTCTAAAATGTGTTCGAACCAACATGACACGAACTCCAGTGTTTGAAAATGATATAATTATTACTAACGAACGGCTCTCTGCATGGTATCCATGCATATTCTGGGATTCTGTTACTGCAAATACGTTTGTTATAGTTGCACATTGAACTATTTACACCTAAATATCATGCCTTTGGCATTAAGATTTTATGTTGACAAAGTGGATATAATTCGACATATAAGTGAATGAATTTTATAATTTGGGGTTATATTCATACTGAATTGTAATTGCCTCCATACTTGTCTGAAGATGAAATTCTGGAACTATTGGAGGTGATAGATGCAAATGTCACGGACGTAAAAAGTCCTGAAAATGATTCTGTGTCTCTGAGTGAAATACGACGAAGCATATGATGGACACACAAATCTGAATACCTTGATTAAAATTATAGTTAATGCTCAAATGCACAATGCATAGGCCTACATACTTGTGCAGCAGTGTGCGATATGAGTTCATAGTATTATCATAGCGTTCTTATCTAATATCCAGGGTCCAAGTAACTCTGCCTGATCATCTTTCTGGTAATGTTCCTGAAGTGAAGACATCATTTCAGTACTTTTGCCAGGATACAGTGAGGTGACAAAAGTGATGGGATAGCAATATGAGCATGTACAAATGTAAGTAGTATCGCACACACAATGGAAAAAAGGGCAGTGCATGGGCGGAGCAGTCATTTGTACTCAGGTGATTCAAGTGAAAAGGTTTCCGACATGATTATGACCGCACGACGGGAATTTACAGCCTTTGAACGTAGAATGGTAACTGGAGTTCCATTTCGGAAATCGTTAGGGAATTCAATATTCCGAGATCCACAATGGCAAGAGTGTGCCAAGAATACAAATTTCAGACGTTACCTCTCACCATGCACAATGCAGTGGTGACGGCCTTCTCTTAACGACCGAGAGCAGCAGTGTTTGCGTTGAGTTGTCAGTGCTAATAGACAAGCAATACTGCGTGAAATAATTGCAGGAATCAATATGGGACGTACAACGAACATATCCGTTAGGACAGTGAGGAGAAATTTGGCGTTACTGGACTATGGCAGCAGACGACTGACGCGAGTGCCTTTGCTAACAGCACAACATCACCTGCAGCACCTCTCCTGGTTTCGTGACCGTATTGATTGGGCCCTAGACGACTGAAAACCGTGACCGCGTCAGATGAGTCCATATTTCAGTTGGTAGGAGCTGATGGTAGGGTTCGAGTGTGGCACAGACCCCATGAAGCCATGGACCAAGGTTCTCAACAAGACACTGTACAAGCTGGTGATGGATCTATAATAGTGTGAGCTGTGTTTACATGGAATGGAATGGATTCTCTGGTCCAGCTGGACCTATCACTAACGCGAAATGGTTATGTTCGTCTTTGGAGATCATTTGCAGCCATTCATGGACTTTATGTTCCCATACAACGATGGAAATGTTATGGATAGCAATGTACCACGGCACCTGGCCACAGTTGTTCGCGATGGGTTTGAAGAACATTGTGGACAATTCAAGGGAATGATTTGGCCACCCAGATCGCCCGACACGAATCCAGTTCGTGCACAAAATCCTGCACCGGTAAAATTTTCGCCATTATGGACGGCTATAGAGGCAGCATGGCTCAATATTTCTGCACGGGACTTCCAACGACTTGTTGAGTCCTTGACGCGTCGAGCTGTAAAAGGAGGTCCGACACGATGTCGGGAGGAATGCAAAGACTTTTGTCACCTCACTGTATTCCACCGTCTTTATTGGCTTCATGAGATGGCATATAACATGAATGTGCGCCACGTTGCTATTACTGGAAAGGCACTAAATTGCAGAGGAGTGGAAATGCAGAAATTTTACTGAGTTACTATAGTTGCTGCAGTGTTGGATTTCCCGAGAATGAGAATGTGCTGGGAATGGCAAACCCGCTATCCTTTAATAGCAGACATCACCAGAGATTGCTTTTACCTACGAAGAAACAACTTCAAATTGGTGAATGGTAATGCTATCACAGATGAAGTGAAGCGGAAAGATAGTTATTGGAAAGTACCTCCCCTTGTTGATAGCGTGAGGAAAGCTTGCCCAGATAGTCCCCAGCCAAGTCATGTGTCGATAGATGCTCAGATGACTCCATTCACCAGTCACGTCAAGACCCGCCAGTGTGTAAAGGATAAGTCGCATCCTCTCGGGATCAAAACCTTTGTAATGGTTGCACCCTATGATTCATCGCTTGATTTCATGCTTTATAAGAGAAAAGGAGAAGAAATAACTTCTGAAAAACTTCGTATTCCAGACAATCTAGATGTAGGAGGGTGAGTTGCTCGGCACTTATCAGATTCCTTGTCACCAGGGTCATTGCTGTACTCAGATACTTCGCGTCTGTGCCTCTGTTAAATTCTCTTTTGAACTGCGTATATATTGTACTCACAGGGAAAATGATGTCAAATCGCCTGCCCATATATGTTCAGTTCAAAAGATACTCTGATATGAGAAAGTAAGGCAGGGGTTCTTCTGATCAGGTGGTAAGGAATGATTATAAAATACCTGTTATAAAATGGTTTGACGCTGGGTGAGATAAACGAAACAGAGGAATGTTGGGAGAGTCCACTTGAAGGGAAGTAACCCAGGCAGGCGAACAATCACACGACACGCGCCGCTAACAATCATACGGCACTGAGGAGAGACTTTTTGAACACCCCGTACAAACATCTGGCCGCGTCATGCTGCGCCTTTCTCTGCTGCAGTGCAGTTCCGCTCAGTGCAGTCTTACATTTAAGGTGTACCAAGAGTGAGCTGTTATTGCCCAAGTTATAAGACGACGGAGGAAAAGAATGAAGAAACTACTAAGCGGAGAATATTGGCTACGTCCTATATGCAGTGATAGATTATAATGAGGAAAGTTTTATACCTCCCATTCTAAACTACTACACTACCCAAAAAGGTTTTCGTTTTTCATGGAATGAGCATTGCCACCTCTAAATGAGCTTGCTGAAAACCATTGGACCAGCCACAAGAAAAAGGATACAGTTTTACGATGTGCTACACCTGTGGAAGAGAGGTTGAGTGTGACGTCAGGGCCAGTTTTACACATATTTTCTGTTTGTAAGCATATTTTTTTAATTAAGGTACATATTTCTTACAATTCAGTCAATTCAGAATCATCAGTAAAACTGAATTAATATGATTGTACTGTGTCGTTGGAACGTCCTGACGATGTTTTGATCGTCTCGTATCTCATGTGCCATCAGCAAATTTGGTGATGAATCATCACAACCAACAAAACATATCAACTCTTTTGATGTGTCTGTTATGTGTTTGTACAAATTTTCTCTGCTGTATTTATGTTCGATATATTCCGTTTTTCCAAATGATATTTGTAATCTGGTTTTAGATGCACAGTTGTGAAGTGTTTCTATCATTATCTTTGCGTCTGTTTTGTGGTTAGAAATATTGAAATATCTTCAGCATATGCGAGACATTTCATCTCAAATTTTTCTCTTCCTTGTCCTGGATGGATTCCTTCGATGCTTTTCTCTTGCAATTCTCTATCCTAGTCTCTCATGCCCTTGTGCAAGAGCAGCCTGAAGAGAGCCGGTGAGAGCCCATCGCCCTGCCGAACTCGTGCGTTAATTCTGAACGGCTCAGAAACTTCTCTTAGGAAATTGATTTTCGAAGTTGTGACCGTCAGTGTCTGTTCGACTAATTGTCTGCTGGTTTTGTCGATATCTGCTTCTTCCAGCGTTAGGGACACTGTCTATCTGTCTACAGAACCATAAGCTTGTATCAGATCAATGAATGTAACAACTGTGTTAAGGTTCTGCGATGTTATGATTCTGAAGATTGTTTTCAAGTTAAAATTTTCCTCTGGGCACGATGTATTTTTTCCAAACTCCACTTGGTACTCGCCAGTTGTATGTTCTGCTTGGTCTTCTACCTTATTCAGTAGAGCTTTAGCTATAATTTTGTAGGTGACTGGAAGCAGAGATGTGTATCGGCAATCATTAGTCTCTGTCCTGTCTGCAATCTTACGTAGCGGATGGATTATGGCTTCTTTCCCGTCGTCCGATACTCTTCCTATCTCCTACAAATCTTTAACATCCTCACAAATGGCTCAGGTTCTCCGTTTCCTTCGCAGTTTCCATATCTCTGTTTATATCCTGCCTTCACCTGGCGATCTGTTCTTTTTTAACTGGCCAATGAATTGTTAAGTTTGCTGCAGTGACGGTGGTTCTGAAGGTGAGTTTTCCTTTTCAGACTGTCTGAAAATTAGCCGTTGTGTTGGTTCCTCGCAGTTTAGAAGATTTTTGAAGTATTTTGCTAGCAACTCACAGCTATCTTTGTTGTTGGCAATCAGTTTCCCTGCGGATCCTTGATGTAAAGGCTCACGGGCTTGTGTCCTTTGTTTCTTCTTCGAAACCTTTGTCGAAGTCCCTAGTATTGTATCTATTTTCTCTAATTGGTTTTTGTGATATTTCCATTTCTCTGTTCGAATAAGTTTTGATGTCTGTTTTCTTATCTCAGTGAATGCATCCAGTCTCTTTTCTTTTTGCAGGAGTTTCATTTCTTCCAAGTTGTTAGTCTACACTCTATCACTTCGTCACATATCTTATTTATGTTTACTTCTCCCTGGTGGTTGTTCTAGTTCTTACGGCGTTTCTATCATTGCTTCTCTCATATCATCCCAATTTCCCATCTTCCTTTTGTGAAGCTTTCTAACGAATTCGTTCCAATTGTCTGACAGAAAGTTTATACCGTTTCTATGGACTTTTTTAATATTGGGGTTTCGTTCTTTTAGATTGGAATTTGGCTTTGATTTCTGTTAAAATTGGTCCGAATCTATGCCTATTCCTCCACTGACCCGTACATTCCTGATTTCTCTATAGTTCTGTTTGGTTATTGCCACATGATCCAGTGGATATAAGCCTAACTAAATATTAGGTGAAGACCAGGTCTTTTTCCTCCTTGGTGATTTTCTGAGAAAGGCAGCATTAGTTTCAAGTCTAATTGCAAAAGTTGATGAGAGTTAGTCCATTCTTCCTAGTGCGTTTGTGTGCAGGTAAATTTCCTACTATTACACTGTACTTCTCTTCCGGTCTGTGCATTGAAATTCCCTACATATAGTTTTATGTGGTCCTTTGGTATTTTTGATGTTTTATTTTCTAGTAGTACCAAAAATGGTTCGATTTTTTTCTAGATTTTTGTCTGTTGTTGTTGTTGCTAGGTGCATGTGCACTTATGATAGTATAGCCCTGTTGCTGATCTAAACGCTCCGATGGGGGGACAAATTTTGTAGTGGATTTTGTTAGATTCTGTTTGACCTTAAAGGCTAGTCCAAGCATCGCTACTGATTTTTGCACCCGCCACCAACATGCAGACAGACGCTGACCACATAGCCGCTTGTTGCAAGTCAGACGCGACGTGGATTTGTGGCTCGCCTCTTCCTCTGAACACATCCTACTGACAAGAGAACCACCCCATCGCACCCCTCTCAGATTTAGTTATAAGTTGGCACAGTGGATAGGCCTTGAGAAACTGAACACATATCAATCGAGTAAACAGGAAAAAGTTGTGTGGAACCATGAAAAAAATAAGCAAAATATACAAACTGAGTAGTCCATTCGTAAGATAGGCAACATCAAGGATACTGTGAGCTCAGGAGCGCCGTGGTCCCGTGGTTAGCCTGAGCAGCTGCGGAACGAGAAGTGCTGGGTTCAGGTCTTCTCTCGAGTGAATAGTTTACGTTCTTTATTTTCACTAAGGTATGATCTGTCCGTTCGTTCATTGACGTCTCTGTTCACTGTAATAAGTTTAGTGTCTGTGTTTTGATACCGCACCGCAAAACCGTGCGATTAGTAGACGAAAGGACGTACCTCTCCGATGGGAACCAAAAACATTTGATCGCAAGGTCATTGGTCAACCGATTCCTCCACAGGAAAACACGTCTGATATATTCTATACAACACTGGTGACGGCATGTGCGTCACATGACAGGAATATGTTGTCGACCCATCTAACTTGTACACTTGGCGAATGGGTAAACAGATTCTTCTACCTTGCCCGATTTAGGTTTTCTTGTGGATGTGATAATCACTCCCAAAAAAGTGATGAAAACATAAGAGTTTGTCACATAAACTGCAACAAATGATTGCAACAGTTTCACTGTCTCACAGTTTTCCCTGTGCTCTGTCAAAACATATGTTTTTAACATTTTCAAATTTTTCCGTGTGTAGACCGTCAAATCCTGCATATGTCCCAGCAAGTCACGAACATGTCCTGGAATTTTGGAGAGCGAAGTTGATTATGTGTGAGTGCCTGAACTTTGATAATTGACACACGATCACGTAAACAATACTGCTCTGTGTATCTGTGCAGCTTCGCAAAATCATAGAATCTTTTCACAAAGTATTTCACTTGCCGAAAACCAAACTCATCTAACGGTTGCACAAGAGGTGTACAATCTGAAGGAATGGTAATCACGTCTACTCCCACACTAAAATTGTCTGAAAGTAAAAAATTACATTATTCACTCGAGGGAAGACTTGAACCCAGGCCCTCTCGATTCGCAGCTGCTCACGCTAACCACGGGACCGCGACGCTCCTGAGCTCAGAGTATCTTTGATGTTGCCTATGTTGCGCATGGACTACTCAGTTTGTATATTTTGCTTATTTTTTTCATAGTTCCGCACAACTTCTTCCTGTTTTCTTGATTAATCTGTGTTCCGTTTTTCAAGGCCTATCCACTGTGCCAACTTATAACTAAATCTGAGGGGGGTGCGATGGGGATGTTCCCTTGTGAGGTCCATCCTCCCTGCCTTTACTACCATTGATAAATCACTGTCAGAAGAAAATGATTCATCCCCCTTTCTTTACCGTCTTTCATCCACGTCAGAAGCCGTTGGTGTTCTTCACCTCACCTCCCACGTTGCTGACCAACTGTCTTTTTCTCTTCTCTTGTTAAGCGACTAGCTATCAGAAGTAGACTGTCCCGTGTTGGCCGTCTGGATCGTTGAGTACTTAGATTCTCGCCACGTCAAGGTTCAGTCCTTATATTATTGTATATATAAATGGTTCACGCATACAGACTGTAGGATTGTATGAATCTAAAAGCTCTAGGGGTTCCCTCCACAGGAAAACGACTTAGGCGGGCGTGAAGGAAGGTGGTTTAGGACGAAGTAGTGCGAGAAGCCTTGGTCGCAGATACGGTCTGTGGCCATCATCCAACAAGCTTATAACGTCCCGAGTGCTTGCCGAGGCAAGAATTGTAGCATGAGTGGAATAATTATGCCTCAGATGTGAATTTATATCATGGCACTCATTGATTTGTTCTAAATCGTCAAATTCAAACTCCAAGAAGATATTTCGCAGAGCAGAGCCATGATCACACCAAATATCGTTATTCTTTTGCCACAGAAGATCATCAAACGATCACCTTCAGGACAAGTAAAGTTTTGTATTGCACATATGAGCATGCACCAGTGATTTGCTGAACTTTCTAATAATAAGTATTCCATCCTTAAGTTTATGTCGTGAACACTGATTTATAATCAGTCATTTACCTAGATAGGTTCCTCTTATAGTTGCTAAAGTTTTCCCTAGAGTTTCTGGATTTTTAAAAATAACAGCTTCAAAATTACTGTCCTTTCATAGTGAAGTACTGAAAGCACTTCATGTCCAAATTATCTATATTATCCGTTTGTTAAGTATTAAGAACTACCCTTCACACACTAAAGACAGTGTACGTTAGTGTGTAAAAATTTGTTGCGAATACATATTAAACATTTATCAATCTTGCTCATGAATAGTTTGTTGGCTGTTATATTGTATGGAGCGCTGTTGTTTTCGTGTCCGATTCACCAAACAGATTTCTAATTCAAGTAAAGTTTAATACAGCAGTTAGTTTTGTTTGTTAGCAGTGTTTATGCTTGGAATTACTCTTGTCTAATTGGACTGGCATGACCACAACTTTTACTTTTCAACTGTAATACCGTTGGTTCGATTCCCGCTGGAATATCTGTTGCATTCTTTAGGTGACGAATTACAGTTCAGTTTCTATCCACTAGTACACGATCACGGTCCAAGAAAAATTTTGTCGACGGGCTAACATGAATGGATTTCAACAACAGATTTTTATTGCTAGAGGTTGCTTCAAGATACAAACTGGGGTACTTGTCCTTGGTGATGGAAACATATACACATAATCTCCACTGTTCATTCATTCCGGTTACAACTTTTCGCGTTCCTTTTCGCTGAATACTTGAATTCTTCCAAAACTTGATGCCGTATCCAAATCTTCTTCTTTTTCACTTAAACTTTGTTTTGTCATGGCTAACATTCTTTATTTGCCTTATCATATTTTTTCGAAGTCTTCAGCTCTTCATGAATGGATTTGAGCCACAGATTTTTTATTGCTAGAGTGCAAGGCTTCAGTATGCAAACTGGGATACTCGTCCTTTGTGACGGAAACATATACACATAATCTCCACTGTTAATTCATTCTTGCTCTTAAAGCAATAACTTATAGTATTTTGTGACTTACACAGGACAGCCTAGCATAGGAAGTTGTATCAAACCAGTCTACGGACTGATGACAACATCTAAGAACCATTTGTCCCAATAATACAGTGCCTGTTTGAGACCACAAAGACTTTTCTTCAGCACACATACACATCCCGTATCACCTTCAAAATCTTCGATTCTTCCATACACATAGCTTCTTTTGAGGATACCGTTAAGTAAAGCTGTTGTTATCTCACATTGTTCGAGCTTAATTTTCATTGCAGTGGCCACTGCCAGTAGGATTGAAACAACGCCACAAAGTGTAACAGGAATAAATTTTTTCCTAATAGTCAATTCCTTGTCTCCGCCGCTATCTATCTTTGAAGCGAATTTTCCCATTATTGAAATTTTATGACACAAACCCCATCGATCCTGCAAAAATTGTACACCTCTTGAACGCTGCAGTAGTACGTACCCAAGTATTAACTTTTTCAAAGCCTTCAACTCTTCATGAATGGATTTCAGCAACATATTTTTATTGCTAGAATGCAAGGCTTCACGATACAAACTTGGGTACTCATCCTTGGTGATGGAAACATATACACATAATCTCCACTGTCCATTCATTCTGGTTACTTCTTTTCGCGTTCCTTTTCGCTAAATACTCGAATTCTTCCAAAACTTGATGCCGTATCCAAATCTTCTTCCTTTTCACTTAAACTTTCTGTTCTGTCATGGCTAACATTTTTTGTTTGCTTTATCATATCAGTAGCATCTTTAAATTCCGTAAATTTGGTGCTGATATAGCATAAAACTTGAGATTTTACATCATACACAGAACAAGCTTCCTCTGAGACGAAATCGGTACCTTACGTCGTCTCTGTCATTCACGTATTCAACCAGATGGCGAAATACTGCCTTGTTGTCAAGATTCTTATTCACATGCATATAATATTCTGTTCCAATTATTTGATAGTGATTCTAATTTCACACTGGTAATCCATAGCACAACTCATAAGAAGATTTATTTTCAACGATAGACTTCTCCTTGAAATTTAAGAGTTATGTGGAAATATTACATCATTCTGTCCACAATTCCTTCGGAGCGTACCTCATGTTCAACATATAACGTACAAACTCAACAACAGTGCGACTCTCATTCTGCAACAGCATGTTGTTGCGGTGTACAGGAGAGAGTAAGTAAGCTCTATGCTTCTGGCTGCCAGTAATTTCGAATCTTTCTTGTTATCGTACTCTCTTCCTCCACCAAATCTGGAGTGTTTGATAATATAACTGCTTGCTTTGGCTTCATTCGACAGTCGTACCACAACGGTGCTTTCTTCACTCTTCTGTTTTAAGTAGAAAATCCTACGACATTAGCTATAGTTATCTCGAAAACACCCTTAGTATCCAACCTTTTTTAGAAATTCCATCGACACAAGTTAATTCACGTTGGCACGGATTTCCTGATCGGTAACTATTAGTTGATTCACTCTGTGTCTGAATGGCAATCGACGCGTTTTCCGAATAGAAAAATTCATCGCGAAATTCTTCTTTGTAGCCATCCACATTGAAGTTCATCTGCCTTCAGAAGCTTTTCACGTGTTGTTTGTGTTGATGGCCAAGTTCTTCATGGTACATCTGCAGTATACCCGACCAAATTCACTTGAAGAGATAGAACTGATTTAATGATATATATTTCAAGCACATACAGACCACAGTTTGACATAACTGTAATCATCGCTTTTTCTAGTTTCTGTAAGTTTGAAGCTTTTGCTATGTGCAAAAACCTTTTGGTCAGCTGCTTAAACAGAAAACAAATAAATATTCTTTTAATGAACTGAGCATTTTAAGGCTAAATTAAAATGAAACTTGAATTTTCCCGTCTCTTTTTCTATGAGTCAGCCCGCATAAACTTCGTTCCTAAACGAAAACCTTTCAGGTATGACGAATATCATATACGACACAAACTACTGTCTATTCACATTGACGTGATATGTGGCGACCCTCTCACAGTACCATCTGTCAACTTCAACAAAATTATTGACGTAGGGACGCAAAGCATAAGACAGAAATGCCACATTATTCTCAGACTGCCTGTCACTGATTGTCTTATCTGTCTCTTTCACTAGGACACTGATGCCAAATGGACTACCAGTCCACATTTATAACATGGGAATTTTAATTTTGTGCATTCAATATTGTTCTTTAATTTCTCACTATTCTCTTTCATTTCAAGTGAGTTTTTCTTCTTGGGATCTCTGATTACAATAAAAGCAGCTGATTCCACTGCTCCCACGTCACGCAGTTCAGTCGTGCACAGTTTTTAATCAACATGATCAGAGTCTGTTTGCTGATGGAATAAAATTTCACAGAAACTTAAAATTGTCGTACTCTTTGCCTAGCGAGAATAAGATTTTGCCATTGAGAGTTAATTCAGAAAAAAATTTTGTTCATCCTTCTTCATTTCATCCATAAAATCCACGAAGAACTCCTGTATCATTGTTATGTGTATGCTAATGTCTTAATTGTTGTCACGATGAATATGAAAAAAAGCTTCGATCATCATGTAGTGATGGACAATAGACTGTTTTTAACAATCAACTGATCAGTCGACTTTTTTTCGTTCAGTCGGTTTTGTCATTCAAATGAAACAACCGATTGAAACTACTCTCTACGGCAATATCAGTTACAGGTATATGAATTGTTACACTCCCTCAAAGTGTGAGACAACCGACTGAAAGAAGTCTCCGTCGGTTTCGGCAATTATATGATCTTATCACTCATTCATCGCGTCTGAGAGATTTTATTTACATATTTTTAAGCCTTTTCGGTTATACAGGAAACATGAATAGGGTTGACAACTTTTTTTGGAGACAAATAAAATGTCTTACTTCAAGAAGATTTGGATAAAAAATATGTTTTATGAAACAAAGTACATTCAAAATGCATGTATTTACTTACTGAAATGCGAATTTTCGTATTAGTGGCATTAAACATCAGATTCTGGTTGGTTTTAAATGTTTAATATCTGGTGCTACACTGTGAATTAGTGTACGTATAAATGAACAGTCACTTTTTTACACATTTTTATT
Organism: Schistocerca cancellata; assembly: GCF_023864275.1. Lineage (NCBI taxonomy): Eukaryota > Metazoa > Arthropoda > Insecta > Orthoptera > Acrididae > Schistocerca > Schistocerca cancellata. Next base: position 540,821,073 of record NC_064629.1, on the reverse strand, counting down.
AGGACGGTTTTTTGTATGATTTTTCGGTAGAAATTTTGGACTGATTTTAAACTAGTTTCTAGATAAGCTAGAGATTTGAAAGTTTCGACACTGAAGCGCCAAAGATCTATCATAGGCCGAGCGGTTCTAGGTGCTTCAGTCCGGAACCGCGCTGCTGTTACGGTTGCAGGTTCGAATCCTGCCTCGGTCACGAATGTGTGTGATGTCCTTAGGTCAGTTAGGTTTAAGTAGTTCTAAGTCTAGGAGACTGATGACCTCAGATGTTAAGTCCCATAGTTAGAGCCATTTGAACCATATGTAAACAGTCAAAATACTGTGCTGCGGTTGGCAACGCCTATGTAAGACAACAAGTGTCTGGCGTAGCTGTTAGATCGGTTACTGCGGCGAAGATGGCAGGTTATCAAGATTTAAGTGAGTTCGAACGTGGTGTTATAGTTGGCGCACGATCGATGGAATACAGCATCTACGAGGTAGCGATGAAGTTGGGACTTTCCCGGGCGCCCGTTTCACGAGTATATCGTGAATATCAGGAATTCTGTAAAACATCAAATCTCCCACATCGCTGCGGCCGGAAAAAGATCCTGCAAGAACGTGGCCAACGATTACTGAAGGGAATCGTTCAACATGAGAGAAGTGCAACCCTTCCACAAATTGCTGCAGATTTCAACGCTGGGCCATCAACAAGTGTCAGCGTGGCAACCATTCAGCGACACATCGTCGATATGGGCTTTCGGCGTCAAAGACCCACTCTTGTACCCTTGATAACTGCACGACACAAAGCTTTACGCCTCGCTTGGGCCCGTCAACACCGACATTGGACTGTTGATGACTGGAAACATATTGTCGGACGAGTCTCGTTTCAAATTGTATCGAGCGGATGAACGTGTACAGGTATGGAGGCAACCTCATTAATCCATGGACCCTGCATGTTAGCTGGGGCTGTTCAAGCTGGTGGAGGCTCTGTAATGGTGCGGGGCGTGTGCAGTTGGAGTGATATGGGACCCCTGATACGTGTACGTACGACTCTGACAGGTGACACGTTCGTAAGCATCCTGTCTGATCACCTGCATCCGTACATGTCCATTGTGCATTCCGACGGACTTGGGCAATTCCAGCAGGACAAAGCGACACCCCACACGTCCAGAATTGCTACAGAGTGGCTCCAAGAACACTCTTCTGAGTTTAAACACTTCCGCTGACCACCAAACTCCTCAGACACGAATATTATTTGAGCATATCTGGGATGGCTTGCAACGTCTTGTTCAGAAGAGATCTCCACCCACACGTACTGTTACGGATTTATGGACAGCCTTGCAGGATTCATGGTGTCAATTACCTCCAGCACTACTTCAGACATTAGTCGAGTCCATGCCACGTCGTATTGCGGCACTTTTGCGTGTTTGCGGGGACGCTGCACGATATTGGGCAGGTGTACCAGTTCCTTTGGTTCTTCTGTGTACATAGCTCAGAACTGTAATATTAACTCGCTTTCGATTCTGACGTGTGGTGGAGGGTACTTCGTTTCTCCGTCGGTTTGTCTATTCGGTACAAATTTTGCAACTGATTTTAACCTAACTTTCCTATAAGCTATAGACTTGAAAGTTTCAACTTGGCTCAGAACTGCATGACAATGCAATATTAACTAGCTTTCTTTTCTGGTGGGTGACGGAGAGCAGATACTCGGTGTGCCACTGCTGTTTTCTTGTTCCAGTGTCGAATGTTTGGCACTTAAGAACGATTGTCGCTAAGCTTGCCTGTCAGCTCCATTCTCTCTAGTTTTTACATCCGCGGTCTTTTCGAGAGATGGGGCTATGAGGAAGTAATATACTAGTTGACTCATTTGAAGGGAAACTGAAATAAGCCTGAAGTTTACCACGTGTCCTGCTGTAATCTCACCAATATGTTTGAAATCAACTGAAAAATTTCACACAGACTAGACTAAAAAGCAGAAGATAATTATTTAAATAGAAAAACTTTTTAATATAAGGTGGTTTTCAAACGGGCTAATAAATGTTAAATAATCTCTCCTAGCCCCGTACGGATCCCTAACACCACGAGATAGTCCTGAAAATTTGTACCTGTGAATTTTTAATAGCTATGACACTACCTGTAAAACTGAAAACGTGGGACATGCGTATGTAGCTGGTGACGTAGTTTGCTGTACAAAATAGTTACCTTCCACGCAATTAAATGGCAGAATATTCATATGATTTTGCATTTGTGGACATCATCACATATGCCTACGAAACGGAAAGCAAAGTGTTGCTAAAACGAGGCAAGGTTCTCCTCTTCTTCATATATCCTTAAGGGAACCATTGCGCTCATTTTTGCCCCCTCAACTACGGCTGCAATATGTCCGGATTTTCCTGGATTTGTCCTAGTTTTGAGGACGTACATAGGCGTGCTGGAGGGATTTTTATGAAACTGTCCGGGATAAACCTGGACCTTTTAACGTGCCTGTGGAAGTTCGATTGACTGAAAATAGATCGTAATAAACCACAGATAAAAATTCATTAAAGACTAACTATAGATAGTTTCATCGTTTTAGTCTATTAGAAACGCAGCAGAAAGCACACATATCCGCTCTCCTACGCGCATACAGTACAGTATTTTCCAAAAATGTCTTTACAACTTTGATCAAGTATATTTTAGAAATGGGAATAGGTACAAAGGTACGGTTTACGGCACAATGTTCACACACACCTAAAGCTGTTTCTTTCTTATTTTCCCATGTTAGTTATTGACTGACCACTATCCAGAAGTTGGCACACTGTGTGGAATGGTTTGTACAGACCAGATCTGACACCCGGGTCCTGACGAACCCCATTACATTTTTTTCTTCGGGCGGGACTTGCACGAACTGTGAGCACACATCAGAGCATCAATAGTACACCTTCATGCGGACATCCTAGGCAGCACATGGAACTGGAATATCGCTTTAAGAACATGTGTGCTACAGATCCGGCACGCATTTAAGGTAACCATCCGTCCCTAGCCCCTCCCCCCTTTTTTTCGTGACAGTTACGATTTTTCTAGCTCTGTCTCGAATGTTTTCAAAAGTAATTCGGGACACCTATTTGTATCAGATTTAACATTATGAACCGATTTATCCCGAAATGCATGTTCATTTCACCTATATCAGTATGCTGTTACTGAAAATGCATGTTCCCTGATGAATAATGTATGGATCGGTGACCAAACACACTTTGTTGTAGAAACTACAAAAGCATTGTTAGTGACTAGAGTGAATTATTATGAAACTTGAGTTGAATGTTTTCATAAGGCTGTTGAACAATATAGACATGCCGAAGAAAATTTACAGCACTGACAAATATTGTATATCTGCTCACACACCTGTATCTTAGGAGGTACTAATAAAATGTAAATTAATGTACAAATTAATGTGGTAGTGTGCATTTATTGCGTTAAATTCAGACATTTTTTGTAATAGCAGTTTTTTTAATGTGTCCTGAATGTGGCTCAAGAAAAAAACGGTCACCTTAACGCACTGAAATCTGTTAAACAGCTGCTAGAACCTTAGGTGTATATGAACATTATGCCGCAAACCGCGCTTTTATACCTATCCCCATTTCTGAAATATATCTGATCAAAAATGTAAAGACACTTTTGGAACACACTATATTCTCTATATTCTCCATACTTGTTTATTGAGACAATGAGAAGCCCCGCGATCGCATACCCCGCGACGCTGCCCCGCTCGCCCGACAACTGAATGCCTTAAATGTCATTTCCCTTTACCTATTAAGCTGTATAAAACTGATTTCATTTATGTTTATTTTCCTTCCTGCAGATTAGTTCTACGTCTCTATAATGCGCATTCAAAAATCCTTTTTACTGTCATGTGTAATTTATATATGTTGATGCGTAGGAGGCGCGCGACCATTGGCATTGTTAGCACTGAAACGCTCTCCACGGAACATTGTGGCTATCGGCCAAATTATCGTCTACGGACTGTGTGTCCGGGAAAATAATCAATACAATTTGACCCACACGTTCGCGGTTTTTCGAAGTTCTTGTCTGATGAAGTGATGGCAGTCCTATCCCAGTGATACGTCAGGTTAATTAGTTACCCGTTTATGGCACCCCGAACAATTAATCTAGAACAGTATTTGAATTAGTCTTAAATGATGTAAAGGAGAAGAATTAATCCATTCAGTTCATAATTAAATGAACACGTATATCACTGCAGAATGAGATTTTCACTCAGCAGCGGAGTGTGCGTTGATATGAAACTTCCTGGCAGATTAAGAGTGTGTGCTGGACTGAGACTCGAACTCGGGACTTTTGCCTTTCGCGGGCAAGTGCTCTACCATCTGAGCACGACTCACGACCCCTCCCCACTGCTTCAATTCTACCAGTACCTCGTCTCCTACCTTCCATACTTCACAGAAGGTCTTCTGCGAACCTTGCAGAACTAGCACTCCCGGAAGAAAGGATATTGCAGAGACATGCCTTAGCCACAGCCTGGGGGCTCCGCTGCAGACTGAGAATCTCATTCTGGAAACATCCCCCAGGCTTGGTTAAGCCATGTCTCCGCAGTATCTTTTCTTCCAGCAGTGCTAGTTCTGCAAGGTTCGTAGAAAAGCTTCTATGAAGTTTGGAAGGTAGGAGACGAGATACCGGGAGAAGTGAAGCTGTGTCATCACTTCTGTATCTATGCTGTTCATTTTTCAAACACAACCTACGACAAGCATAGACACAGAAGTGATGATACTTTCTGCAGGATCTGACCATCATTTTGCAGGACAATGCTCAAGCACGTACAATGCAAGCTGTTACTGATTTGTTTGACTGATGGGGCTGCTAAATGCTATACCACCTACTGCACTCCCCTGACTTAAGCCCTCGTGAGTTCAACTCGATTTCTAAACTGAAGGAAACACTTCACGACATTTGCTTCACAACTGCTACAAATTCGTCGGGCAATAGACCGCGCCGCTCGAACTGTCAACACAACTGGCACTGCTAAGAGTATCCTACGACTTCCACATCGCTGGCAACAGGTTATACACAATGCTGGTGACTACTTTGAAGGTCAGTAAAACTTTGAAACACGTATCTATTTTGTACTAGCTGTAAATAAATAGTTACCACTATTAAAGTTCCAACCCTCGTACATGCAGTAGCCAGCACATTGTTACAAGATTTTACATAGAACTTGTAGAAGAATCTCTTACTGAGGGTTTTTTACTTACACTGTAACAACAGGTTGACACCAGCTGATGTCTTACTTTTTGTCTGAATCTTGATACAGCATAGCACTTTGTTATAAAATATACATCCTGATACTTCATGTTCTTTGTCACTTAGCTTCAGACTGCTTGTATAGCGCGGTAGTCATCTTAATCATAGTTCTGTAATTATATATAGTTTTGTACAGCAATGTTTTACAGTTTATTTTTAAGAACATAATTATTCCTTACATGTACAGAGCAGGCACTGGCAGTATTTGGAAGTCTTTAAATTTATTTCTGTAGGACTCCCTTGGTGATATGTTTTCAACACACCTAATAACCTTCTCTTGCAGTTTAAGTAATATACATACGTGTATGTTAGCGGCACTGTCTCAAACGGGTATACAATATGAAATGTGTGGATAAATTAGACCATAATACACTCTTATTAAAGTGTCACGATTGACAGTTCGTAACATTTTTCTGAGGAGAAAAATATTTGTCTTAATTTCTTAGAAGATTTTTGTCTATATGTGTCTCCCATGTCACGAAATTGTCCACCATCAAACACGAAAACTACCTACAATGAAATTCTGAACACTTGAACCCGAAGCTTGATATCAAGATAGTCTGCTTTGGTTGCCGTATTTGCTAGTATTTTCATAACAACTGTTTTGTTTCCATTTGTAAAAAGGTTGCATCCCTGGAAATAACTGCATGCCCTATCCATCCCAAAACATCGCATCATTTCTGGGTCTTTTGCAGTTTCGTTGGTGACTGCTAGAGGTTCGGCGTCAGTGTATATTATTATTGGTCATTTACAGTTTCTGACACGTCAGAAAAATTAGATATAAAGGTAGTCACAAACAGTGTGAGAAGCTTTGTAAGGATGTTGCAGGGTAGGTTGTGCTGAGAAATAATTGTGAAGAAAAAAATTCGATGCATTGCGCCTTTCCAAATTAATTAACATTGAAGTTAGCTAATCGGGAAATTGTGCATGCAAATTGCACGCGGCCCGCCAGATACAATTAGTGTCAGTTGTTCTCATAGCATGGATGATAGCGAAAGAGAGCGCTCAGCCTCTGGGTCAGGTTCGAACCTCACTAACGTCCCAAGCCCAATATTTGTATCGCACTTTTCTTCGATTTTAGGAAACCAAATGAAGAACACGTTTGGCGACACCGTCTCTGGTGGGTCCCAAGAATTTGGCGCACTATGGTCTGACTGTCTATCTTCACCGCTAATTAACTCGGAAATCGAATCTGGTGGTACATCATGTTTTACCTCTTTGAGTGTTGACAGTACAGTTTTTAATCTGTTGCCCTTTTTTATGTTTCATCTCTAGAAATTGTTACCTATTTTCAAAAAATGACTTGATAATATCATTTGCTATGGTCTTATGCCCTATTGGTTAAATTTATATGACAGAAGTCTGTGACAAATACAATCAAAAGCCTTTGATAGGTCGATGAATCGACTACAAATCTGTTTCTGCTTCTCCAGTGCTCTTACTATACACACTGTGAAGTCTGCAGTTGCTGTCTTTGTGCATGGACTTTTACTGAAACTATACTGTGCTTTATTTATTACGTTATGTTTCTCTATGAAATTTACTATCCTATCCTTTATGGCTATTTCTATAATTGTAGACAGTCCAGGTGTGATAGCAATAGGTCTGTGGTTGCCAGAATTACCTTTGTCTCCCCATTTATATATAAAAATACTTTTCTTTTCTTGAGACAATTTGGAAGTATTCCCTCTTCAGTATTTGAACGGAAAACGTGAGATGCTTTGTTAGGTATTTAGAAATATACTTAATTATTGTAGGAAACATACCATTCAGCCCATCTCAACTTCTGTTTTCTAAGTATCTAGTTATATTTTTGTCTTATGACTCATCTGTAAGTGATAGGAATTCAACTCCCTTACTTTTTTCCAACAGGTATTATATTACTATTTGGATGTTTTGGTTTTTGCCCGACCCATCCACTAGTACTGCCTGAAAGTTTCACATACTTCAGATGGATCATTTAGTTGTGTTCCGCCCTTTATAAGTAAAATGTTAACACGAGTGTGCGCTTCTGTCTCTTTCCTGCTTGTGTTTATGTGTGCGCTTACAGTTTTGGAGATATTTGAGGAAGCTCCAATTATATGTTTATAATAACTCGTTTTTATCTCCCTTATTATCACGCTGTAGGCATTCTTCATGTCTTCCTTGTAATAACTCAAATTCTTGGAGGGAGCCACCCAATTTTGAGCTTGGTGAGTGGTATATGTCCAGCACAAGACTGCTTTCTTCCTGTGAGCTGTATTTCAATGACCACTGGTTCCGTCACTAGTTGTGCACAGTTAGGTATGGGATTTGTAGTGCATTCCATTACATTATTATCAATATACGTAGCTACACCACCGCTTTTGTGGATACCTCTACAATAAAGTGCTATTTTTACGTGCTTTTAGAGTATGCACGAACATAATTATTTCATTTTGCTTTAGCCCATACTGTATCATAATAAAAATATTTGGCAACTAAGTAGCTAATAATACATCAATTTCATCTGATTTATTAGAAGCATATTATACAACTTCGTGAAGTACTTTAAATTTGAAACACTTATCAGCTGTTTTTTGTTGCTAACTACATTGAATATCTCTTTTCTTAGATTTGCTTGTGTTGTCATTTGTAACATTAGTGTCTATATTATTATGTTACTTAATGTATTACAAGGACGTCCTGGAAAGTAATACCTCCGAATTTTTTAGATGAAAACTCTAGGAGATTTTTAATGAAACAAAAGTTGTGAACATTGTCCAGCTTTGTTCTTCATGTCTACATATTTTCTGTCCCCTGCCATTAGAGGGACCCGAATTGTAGCGTGCAATATGGCGGTGTGTAGTGTAACTATGCCAGTGCGTGAGAAACAGCGTTCTGTAGTCGAGTTTGGAATTCGAAGAGTTCGTCCACACATGGAGCACCACTGCTTCAGCATGACAATGCCAGACCACACACGAGCACTGCTACATCTACAACAATCCGACGCCTTGGGTTGACTGTCATCGATCATCCTCCATACAGTCCCGACTTGGCCGCATCCGATTTCATCTGTTTCCAAAACTTAAAGAACAGTCCGAGGACTACACTTTGATAGTGATGAATTGGTGCAAGAACAGATGAGATTCGGGCGCTCTACAGAGACAGTATCAACATACTGTTTTCTCGTTGGGAGAAATGTGTTAGTCACCGTAGTGACTATGTTGAGAAATCAATATGTAGACATGAAGGAGAAAGATTCAGAATGTTAATAACATTTGTTTTGTTTAAAATATTTTAAGAGGTTTCAGATAAAAAATTCATAGGCACTGCTTTTCAGCAAGTGCTTGTATTTTCACCCATACCAGATATCTTGTTTATCACAGGAGCAGACGACATGCAAACTGTAAACTGGTTATAGAACTGAAATAAAGCATCTTAAAAACATTTGTGGCAAGTTATGTTTCTCTTCAATAATCCTTAAAGGTCGCTAATTTCGCGAGTTGCAGCATAACAACAATTCAAAGTTTCTACTTTCATCTGTCAACTAATTTTCGTCCTGAATCTGCCCACTGCGTTTCTGTTCAACAAAAATGGCTACTGACGTTGATGACTACAAGAAAATTATTATGGAAAATACTATCACGTAACAAATAGTGACACATCAGCAATGGCTGAAAAACAATGCAAAATCAACAGGTTTATGAACGAGTGCACTAGGAAGATACGTTACTGAGCTCGTTTTTGCCTGTACCCATGCAAGGTAAATTTGAGGCATCGAACACAGCAGTATTCAACGACTAAAGATGATGATAATGATAGGAACAACTGAATGAAAACACTCGACTGATTTGGTTGCTGGAAAACAACATACACATTGCGTTGTAGTTATACGTAATGGCTGAATTATTCGTTCATTCTTTTGAGGATACTAGTCTGTGGGAGCAAAAGAATGAAAACAATCGTTGAATTGGTCAGACACTCATTCATTGTTTTGAATGAAACTAGTATGTGGGAGCAACCGCATGAAAACAATCGTGTCAGTCGGTTGTAGTTTTACCTGACGATAAAAACAATCAGGGGGAGGAATCGAATGAAAAGATTCGACACTGTTGTAGCTTTCCATCTTGACTGAATTATTCATTCTTTCTTTTCAAGTGAAAACAGTCAGGAGTTTTTCTGTCGGTTGAACCATGTACTCATGATTTAACTGAAACTGCTCTTTAGTGTTTTAGCTGACCGAGCTATCCATTCGTTCTTCTGAGTGAAACCAGCCTGCAATACTTTAATTAGCTAAACGAAAGCAGTGCTACATTATACTGAGAGAGGGTGGTGCTAAATGAAGACGTATCTTAGGGGTATGCTAAAGTTAATATGACCGGTATACATGAAACTTCCTGCCAGATTAAAGCTAACTTCCTGGCAGATTAAAAGTGTGTGCCAGACCGAGACTCGAAATCGTGACCTTTGCTTTTCGCGGGCAAGTGTTCTACCAACTGAGCTACACAAGCACAACTCACAACCCCTCCGCACAGCTTCAGTTCTCCCAGCATCTCGTCTCCTACCATCCAAACTTCACAGAAGCTCTTCTACGAACCTTGCAGAACTAGCACTCCTGGAAGAAAGTATATTGCTGAGACATGGCTTAACCAAGCCTGGGGGATGTATCCAGAATGAGATTTTCACTCTACAGCGGAGCCCCCAGGCTGTGGCTAAAGCTTGTCTCTGCAATATCCTTTCTTCCGGGAGTGCTAGTTCTGCAAGGTTCGCAGAAGGGCTTCTGTGAAGTTTGGAAGGTAGGAGACGAGGTACTGGTAGAATTGAAGCAGTGAGGAGGGGTCGTGAGTCGTGTTCAGTTGGTAGAGCACTTGCCCGCGAAAGGCAAAAGCCCCGAGTTCGAGTCTCGGTCCGGCACACACTATTAATCTGCCAGGATGTTTCATATCAGTGCACACTAAGCTGCTGAGTGAAAATCTCATTCTGGAGTGGTATACATGTTCATATAATTACGAACTAAATGGATTAATTTTTCTTATCATCATTTAAAACTGATGCAGATATTGTTATAGATTAAATTGTTCGAGGTCCCGTAAACGGGTAACTAATTAACCTGACGTATCACTGGGATAGGACTGCCATCACTTCATCAGACAAGAACTTCGAAAAACCGCGAACATGTGGGTCAAATTGTATTGATTATTTTCCCGGACACACAGTCCATAGACGATAATTTGGCCGATAGCCACAATGTTCCGTGGAGAGCGTTTCAGTGCTAACAATGCCAATGGTCGCGCGCCTCCTACGCATCAACATATATAAATTACACATGACAGTAACAAGGACTTTTGAATGCGCATTATAGAGACGTAGTACTAATCTGCAGGAAGGAAAATGAACATAAATGAAATCAGTTTTATACAGCTTAATAGGTAAAGGGAAATGACATTTAAGGCATACAGTTGTCGGGCGAGTGGGGCAGCGTCGCGGGGTATGCGATCGCGGGGCTTCTCATTGTCTCAATAAACAAGTATGGAGAATATAGAGAATATAGTGTGTTCCAAAAGTGTCTTTACATTTTTGATCAGATATATTTCAGAAATGGGGATAGGTATAAAAGCGCGGTTTGCGGCATAATATGCATATACACCTAAGGTTCTAGCAGCTGCTCAGCAGAGTTCAATGTGTTAAGGTGACCGTTTTCTCTTGAGCCACATTCAGGACACATTAAAAAAAACTGCAATTACAAAAAATGTCTGAATGTAACGTAATAAATGCACCATCACTTTAACTTGTACATTAATTTACATTTTAGTAGTACCTACTAAGATAAAGGAGTGCGAGCAGATATACAATATTTATCAGTGCTGTAAATTTTCTTCGGCATGTCTGTATTGTTCAACAGCCTTATGAAAACATTCAACTCAAGTTTCATAATAATTCACTCTAGTCACTAACAATGCTTTTGTAGTTTCTACAACAAAGTGTGTTTGGTCACTGATCCATACATTATTCATTTGGGACTATACACTTTCAGTAACAGCATACCGATATAGCTGAAATAACATACAATTCGGGATAAATCGTTTCATAATGTTAAATCTGGTACAAATAGGTGTCCCGAATTACTTTTGAAAACATTCGAGACAGAGCTAGAAAAATCGTAACTGTCACGAAAAAAGGGGGGGGGGGGGGGACGGCTAGGGACGGATGGTTACTTCAAATGCGTGCCGGATCTGTAGCACACATGTTCTCTAAGCGATATTCCAGTTCCATGTGCGGCCTAGGATGTCCGCCTGAAAGTGTACTATTGATGCTCTGATGCGTGCTCACAGTTCGTGCAAGTCCCGCCCGAAGAAAAAAATGTAATGGGGTTCCTCAGGATCCGGGTGTCAGATCTGGTCTTTACAAACCATTCCACACACTGTGCCAACTTCAGGAGGGTAGTCAGTCAATAACTAACATGGGAAAATAAGAAAAAAAACAGCTTTAGATATGTGTGAACATTGTGCCGCAAACCGGACCTTTCTACGTATTCCCATTTCTAAAATATACTTGATCAAATTTGTAAGCACATTTTTGGAACATACCGTACTGTATGCGCATAGGAGAGCGGATATGCGTGCTTTCGGCTACGTTTTTAATAGACTAGATTAGTATACACCGAGATGACAACGACGTAGAAAGTCATTCAGGCGCGGTAAGCCGTTCAAGAGAAATTATGTTTGCTAAGGTTAGGGCATATGGATCGACAGCAAACACTAAGAGATAACTTTAAGCTGGTTACTGAATCTCTCAGGCAGCTTTCAGTGAAAACAGAACCACATGATAACGATGGTGTTGCCATTGACGAATTCATTATCTGTCACACCCCTGGCCAGATAGGACATTCAGCGTTAGCAGGAGAAGGCCGTACATGTTGGGCACACAGCCTGTAAATGTAACTGATGACACAATACACATTTATGACAGGCGGTTTGAGAAAACACCTGGCTTAACGAATCTTATTTTCCTAAGATCCATGAAAAAACTCAAAAAATTTTCAGTTAATGATAGGGAAATGGACCGTGAAATACTGCATTTGACTGATGTACAGAAGATCGCAAAAAAGCCAGAGCAACAAGAAATATGAAACCATTATAAAACCAATACTTGATGGTGAAAACAAGAACAGTAGCAGTGGTGATGGTATTGACATTGAGCATAAAGCAGCGAACAATCGGATCCCATGGTATATGTATTATGACAATCCCAACGAGCTAATAGATCGACTACGTCTGCTCGTGGCATCAGCTGCTGCAAGTAATACAACTCATTCGAATGAGATTGTTTCAATAATCTCCAAGTTTAGAGAGAGAGGTATAATCGAATAAGTATGGTGACAGTAGTTCAAGATCTGTACAAACCAGCACGCAGAACATACCTTCTAGGCAGGTTGTGATTAATGGTCTGGATGTCTTATGGCAGACTGATCTTGTAGATATAATGGAATATTCGGTTGAGAATAATGGACTCAAATATGTTTTAATGGTTATTGATACGTACTCCAAATTTTCCTGGGCATTACCTGTTGAAACAAAAATTGGGAGAAATGTTGTCATGTGTTTGAGCGTTTGTTGCAGACAAGGACAAATCGGTGCCCAGACAACCTCTAAACCGATCACGGTGGGGAGTTTTACAATAGATATTTAAATACAGTGACGCAGAGGTATGGAATACATCACTACTCAACATTCACTCACCAGAAGGTGAGTATCATGGAACGTTTAAACAGAGCAATAAAAGTCCAGATGTGGATGTGTTTTAATCTTCGCGGCTCATACAAATCGACAGTTATCCTCCCAGAAATAATTGCACGATATAATCGAACCAAACATAACATAATAAAAATGCGATCAATTGATTTTTATGATAGTGGACTCATGGATATGGTGTACTATCGCATTAAAATGCTGGATCCACGCAAACAGAAATTTAATTTAGGTGATTTGGTATGTATCTCTAAACTAGGGTGTCCATTCGTCCCGTTTTTCCCCGGACAGTCCCGTTTTTTACCAAAATGTCCCGCTGTCCCGAAAGTTTTTTTTGGGACGCTCAAAAGTCCCGTTTTTTTATTGGCTAAGAGTATTTTACGCTACTGGTTGTTTGACTTGCTATTAACTGCACAATTATTTACGCTAGGAAGCGTGTGATGACTTTCAGCATACCCCAAACATGTACCGAACTGTCGAAAGTCGCAAGTAATTTTAAACGCTCTATAGGTTATGAATAATAACGAAGATTCTTATCTTCTAAATCGATCCACTGAATCCGTCCTTCCGGTCCAGAGATACTCTACACCACTGATACTTGCTCTCTGGCTTTCGTCACCGCACTGTTAATGTTTTGCGCTGTGCAATCACTGTTTCATTATGCCAAAACGAAAGTGTAATTTTGACAGCAATATAAAAAGCGAGTTTCCTTTTATCACTGGTAGTGGAGAAACTGTAGAATGTACGTTGTGCAGATCAAAATTTTCTATTGGTCTTGGTGGAAGGTCTGACATTGTGAATCACATTAAGACGAAGAAACATCGCATCAGTGATCAAACGAAAAGAGCAAATAAATGCGTGAGTGACTACTATGTAAACTTAAAATCAGTAACAGAAATGGATAGGCAGTTGGCAGCACAAGAAGCTACATTTGCATGCCACAGTGCAATGCATAACCATAGCTTTAAGTCAATGGACTGTACTACAGCAGTTGTTAAAAAAATTTTCAGTTCTAAATACACATGTGGACACACAAAATGTAATGCAATCATTTCAAATGTTATTGCACCGTATGCAGCTCAGCAGGTTTTAAATGAACTGAAAAGTGCTCGATTCATTTCTGTAATGATTGATACATCGAATCATGTGGATTTGTAGTTGGTTCCTCTCCTTATCAGGTATTTTCACCCTGAAAATGGCATCACGGTGAAAGTGCCCGAATTGGTTAATTTAGCTGGAGAAACTTCAGATTTACTTCAGAATTATGTGCTGGAGGTTTTAAAGAAATATGATCTTGAGGGAAAGGTGATTGCAGTTTCTGCAGACAACACTAACACCAATATTGGCGGTAAGCAGAGGAAAGGAAAAAACAATTTGTTCTATAAACTGCAACAGAACACAGTGAATAATATAATAGGTGTTGGCTGTCCAGCACATGTGGTGCACAATTCCTTACAAACTGGCTCAGATTGCCTACCCATCGACTGCCAATTAATTGTGAACAAAATCTACCAGCATTTCCACGTATATACAGTAAGGGTTGAATCTCTGAAGTCATTCTGTAAGTTTACTGAAACTGAATACAAAACTTTACTTGGGTACAGCAAGACAAGGTGGCTATCTCTGCTACCAGCATTGGAAAGAATTGTAGAGATATTTCCTGCTTTGAAATCATATTTCATTTCCCTTGATAAAAGTCCTGTTGTCCTTAAACAATTCTTTAATAACCCTGTGTCTATTGTTCTTCTACATTTTCTTGTTAGCCAGCTAAAACCTTTCTCCACAACAATTAAATGTATTGAGAAACAAGAAATCACAATAGTGGAAGTTTATCAAGAAATAAACAAATTATTGAGCAAATTACAATGAAGAAATTCTGAAAGATTTCTCACATCCTTTGTACATGAGACCCTAAGAAAGTTGGAAGAAGACGATGAAATTACTGTAGAACAATTTCGTATTTATGCTGACATCTTCTATGACTCTTGCATTGAGTATATTAAAGAATGGTGTTTACCATTTCTCACACCTTTTAAAGCGTTTGACTGGGTTAATACTGAGAAGGAGCAGCTACAGTGGAAGGATATTCAGGACTGTTGTGTTTTTGTTAAAAGCATTGTACCAAATTTTCCTGTTGATGAAGACGAACTATTCGATGAATTTTCATGTGCACAGAACTTCATAAAAAGTGAAGAAGGAAACACAGAAAGTGTTAGTGCAACCTGGTGTAAAATATTTGCTTATTTCAAAAGTAAAAACATTAACATGAAAAACATGATTCATTTGGTGGAGTTTTGTCTGGCAATTCCTGGGTCAAATGCTGCTGTGGAACGTGTGTTTTCGTTAGTGAACTCTTTGTGGTCAGATGAAAAAAAAAAGTTGAAACAGTGAGGGCCTTGCTCATTGTCAAAACACACTTTAATGGTGTATCGTGTACTGACTTTTATGATACAATTTCAAACGAAACTGCACTTCTTGATAAAGTACATAAAAGTGGAAAGTACGGTGATAGTGTGGCAGGATAATTGTAAAAAGTGATTTGGGATCATCTGAGTGCACGGTGTAAAGGTAAACTTGTATGTGTATTAAATTTAGTCTATACAATATTTATGTCCCGTTTTTTTCCTTCATTGTCCCAGATTTTTTTCTAATTTATTTTAAATGTCCCCTTTTTCAATGAAAATGAAATGGACACCCTACTCTAAGCACAAGACAGCATCTGAGAAATCATACCTCCAAACTGGTCAACTGAGATAGACAAGGATTTAAAGTCACTTAGTCTTGTACAAATAGGTGTGCATTATTCAGGAACACGCATTTTCAATAACTTGCCAGCAGCCATAAAAAGCTTAACAATCAATGAAATTCAGTTTAAGAGATGCCTAAAGGATTTATTGGTGGCCAACTCCTTCTACTCCATTGATGAATTTCTTAGTAAAACCAACTGATTTGTATATAAGTACAACATAACTTCTGCACAATTTCAGTGCAGGAATGTGTTCATTGAAAATTTGTGTGTGTGTGTGTGTGTGTGTGTGTGTGTGTGTGTGTGTGTGTGCGTATGTGTGTTTGTGTGTGTGTGTAAGTATAATCTAACTTCTGCACCATTTCAATGCAGTAATGTGTTCATTGTAAATAAGTATTACAGTAGTTGTATTACATGTTTATTACCGTATAAATAAATAAAAAAACTTTTTTATTTTAAATTCAGTGCATTAGTATTTGTAAAATGACTCTTAGTGTTCATTAAAAAATGACGATCATTCCACTTGGGACCCGTAGAATGGTACATTAACTTATTTGTTTTAGTTGTAAATATTTGTCATGTATTGTTGTTTTTCTGACATGTTCCACATCCTGGAGGACCTCCTCACTACGGATCAATTGGAATGAAAGTAAACCTAATCTAATCTAATCTAATCATGAAGGAAGCCGCAGCCATCGGGAAAGGACTATACTTTACACCGTATAGGGGAGGGCTTGGTCTAGTCATAAATTAAAAAAACAAAAGGCTTATTAGCAATCCTACCAAACCGGTCCCTCACAAATTCTGATCTTCTTAAGTTTGTTAGAAAAAAAATTAATATTCTAAGATTCCGAGGCGTGCTTATGCGGGATACATTACCAGAGACTATGTAGAAAACTGGTGATTGTGGTATTATGGATTTAGATGTTGCTGGAGGTTCCGGCATCCACAGGTTGTCATATGTTATGAAAAATGCAAATACCGTCTATTTTTTCGACCCATTGTGTGACCTGCAACCGTCACAAGAATTACAACGATACTTCACTCGCAGAAGAAGTGTGTTCTACAATTTTCGGCGCTATCAGGACTTTAAAACGCACCTCTGCGGACCCCTATGCATCATGTTTCTCTTGACATTTACAGTGAAGTAGAAGAAGAGGAATATATAAGGAAGAGATTAAACATTTCTTCATCAGTTGAGGTTCAGATGTAATGTCATACATTTGACTTTAGAAGAACGATGGTCTGTATTACGTGCAAATTACTTCCCACTAATTGATCTGAGCATTGGTGAATGGACTGGTTGACGTACAATAGCATCCCAAAAATCACCGAGGCTAACAATAAACTGCATTTGGATACTAATGGTGAAAAAGAAATTGTGGGAATATAACCTGGTGCGTACGATATCGACGATTGAAATGAAATCTTAAAACAGTCTGGTAAAGGTATTGAGCTACGTGCAAATTTCAGTACACTTAAATCTGAAATAAATACTGTGAATGCAACGACTGACTTTAACTAGAAAGGTTGAGCAGGGCTCCTACTGGGTTACACAAAAGGACATGTTTTGAAGAAGGATCTTAGTAAATTTTACAAGTCAGCTCAGACTGTGGACATGCTAGCTGTCAGCACAATCCGAGTCGAGTGTAACACTGCGACGAACTCATAGCTCTACAACTGTCTGATTCATACTATTTACAGATTTTTCCCCTCAGTTGCAACAGGGTATAAGATTGTTGAGTCTCCCACCAATGCAATATACCTTCCACTGACAGTTCAGACATTGGACTATTTGGAGTTGCGTATTGAGGACCAGAATAACCAACTTTCTGACTTTCGCGCTGAAGAAATAATTGTAAGATTATATCTAAGGCAGGATGGGCGTGCAGTGTAAAACCAGTGCACGCAATCCACATCGCGTCACTTCGCTGCTGAAACGCAAAGTGATAACACGTGCGAACTACGAGTTTCTTAAATCAGTTGGCTTGAAATCTCACAATGACGTTCTCACTCAGTACAACAAGTCCAGTAGAGCGTGATGAGCGAATTACGTCAGGAATACTTCTGGCATTAATCTTACGCTTCAACCACATTTAAGAAGAATGATGAAATTAGCGTTATCATCCAGCGCCAAAAATAGCGACGGCAGCGCTACAGGGGGATCCAACCTTACACGTAACGCTTTAGCATTGCTGTTTCAAGAGATACGCTATGATCTCAGTGGGTCTGAGATTGACTGTACACGCAATGTTGGCATAACATCAACCCTTGAAACATGCGTCCCTGCATCATCCACGGCTTTGAATGGTTTACAGAATACAGGATGGTGCATAGACCGTTACCGAGTACAAACGATTTACTGCATGCATACCTATAAGAATGCTTGTGGGCTACATTGGGGACATGAAGCAGATTATTATGAATGCTAAACAGTAACTCATTCTGGTACGGAGTGCTACAGATAATAACTCATACAGTCAAGTAGCTCAAGAGAAGAATATGATCACAGTCAGCAAGATAATACGAAAAGTGCCTCACATCAGTGCATCAGACGACGAGCGTTTGAAGTTTTTAAAAGTTGTGAATTCCTGTACATTTCTATCACCAACATTCCGCTCTAGGGAGGTTTCCAAGTACGCAGTTCTACCGGCTACAAGCAGACAAACATGGGCTATTAAAGCCAATTCTAAACTGGAGAAGCCTAGATTCATCATTCTAGCATTTCAGACTGATAGAAGAGAGAATATAGCAAATGAGTCCACTGCATTTAACAACTGCGAGTTAACTAATGCCAGAGTCTCTCTGGATTCAGAATTCTACCCATGTGACAATTTACATCTGCAGTGCGATGAAAATGTATACAGTCTAGCATATGACATGTATGTGAGGTTCCCTGCTTCTTACTATGAAAGTGCTGAAGAAGAAGGAGGGGGTGTCTACTCAGTCCACGGGAATTCAAGGAACTATCACCGATCATCGTAATAGAGTTCTGCAAACAGAATGTGACAATTAAGTCCGGATCTATTGATGTAAGAACGGAATTTGAATTTTCAGCAAATTTCCTGGAACACACTGCAGCGTATGCTCTAGTTCTACATGACTGTGATTAACTGCTGCCTGCTCACCAGTGTTGTGCAACGAGCTGTATAAATGAACAGGTGCTGCACCATACCAGGAGCATTCCACAGTGGTATCGCATGGTGTCAACATCATTGCAGTCGCTCAGGGTTTCTATGATGATGAGCGTAGACAGCTCATATTTAAAGATGGTGCATTCATAGCACACACGGAAGATGCCGGAATAATAGAGACGTTCTCAGCAAACATTGCATCACTGCGGTCTTTCAAGTATCTCAAGTGCGCTAAAACACGGAAGAGTGCAAATTGCTTAACACTTTTCTACCATGGAAGTCACTGGAATGATCCTGGCATACTCTATAAAGATATTGTGATGTCGCTTGGATTATTCGAGCATCATCTACGTGAAGGAGAAGATCGCATGGATGTGTCGAATCTTCAAGTTTGCTGCTATTCAAGACCTGGAATTCTATGGGTGTCCTGCTCTCCATCGACTCAAGAAGAAAATCTGTGACAATAGTGTTGCTGTGTTTGCTTACGAAAACGTAACATTACTTTTAAGTTGGATGAGAAACAAATGAATTTTTACCTCATAATATGTGTATGATTTCTCTTCACTCTGTTCCCACTATGATAGTATACACTTTCGTCCAGATATTACATCTGTGGTTTTCTTCAATCACAGGAGACTTAATTTTAGACATGTTCGCTACATGTCATTGGAAGGGAATTTGGTTACGTGCCTCCTGCTCCCGTAAGCCAATTCGTGCTGTATAATACGTGTAATTCCATGCAACCATTCTACATATTTTGTCATCTATCATCTTAAACTTCATCTCCTTAATAGCACTCATCTTCAGAAAAACTAATTTCATTTGTATCATGCACATACTTTATGTATACACACAATGCAGTGGGGGATAGTTTTTTCGTAAATAACAAAAACAAAGACGTATGGTAACGACTTTTTTCGTTTATTCGGTTCACACAAATAAAATATAGTTCTTGAGATTACAACTCAATTCTTGAGATTACAATTCAGTTCTTGAGGTACAGTGCAGTTCTTGAGACAAGGTATAGTTCTTGGGATACAATTTGACACTGCTGTTCCAATGCAGAGATGCTTTTAACCTACATGCTACAACAGTAACACAGGTTGGGATCATTTTGGACAATTTTTTTCAGTAGCACTGGATGAAAATGTTTACAATTTTTCCAGATATATAAAGCTATGCTAAATACTAAGGAGGAGATACTTTTTTATTATTACGAATAATTTCCACAGCTCCAATTGCAAAGGTTTTTACAATAATTTTGATGGCCTGTGAGCTATACAGATATTTACACTTAAAAATCAATTTATTTATGATTTATTTACACGTCTAGTTCCGTAGGACCAAACTGAGGAGCAAATCTCCATCGTCAAGGAACATGTCAGTACATGAAATTAAAACATAAAAGTTACAAGAGATAAATAAAATATTTATGAATCCAAAAAAGTCAAGCCATAAGTTTAAGTAAATGAAGTTCAACAATATAACATAAGAAGCAGCTTAAGTTTTCAAGGAACTCCTCAGCAGAGTAGAAGGAGTGACCCATGAGGAAACCCTTCAGTTTCAATTTGAAAGCACGTCCATTACTGCTAAGATTTTGAATTCTTCTGGTAGCTTATTGAAAATGGATGCAGCAGTATACTGCACACCTTTCTGCACAAGAGTTAAGGAAATGCGATCCAAATGCAGACTGAGCTTCTGCTGAGTATTAACAGAGTGAAAACTGCTAATTATTGGGAATAAGCTGATATTGGTAAGAAAAAAAGACAGTGAAGAATGTATAGATTGTGAGGCCAATGTCAAAATACCCAGGCTAGTGGATATGGGTTGGCAAGAGGTTCATGAGCTTACACCACTTACTGCCCAAACTGCTCGTTTCTGAGCCAGAAATATCTTTTATAATGGGAAGAGTTACTCCAAAATATAACACCAAACGAAATAAGCGAATAAAATAAGCAAAGTAGACTAATTTTTGTGTTGAACGATCACTTACTACAGAGACTGTTCGAATAGTAAAAATGGCTGCATTAAGTCTTTCAACAAGGTCCTGAATGTGGACTTTCCACGACAGTTTACTATATATCTGAAAACCTAGAAATTTGAAATGTTCCTTTTCACTAATCATATGTCCAGTCTGTGAAATTAAAACATCACATTTTGTTGAATTGTGTGTTAGAAACTGTAAAAAATGAGTCTTACCATGATTTAGCGTTAGTTTATTTTCTGCAAGCCATGAACTTATGTCATGAACTGATCTATTTGAAACAGAGCCAATGTTGCACACAATATCCTTTACTATCAAGCTAGTGTCATCAGCAAACAGAAATATTTTAGAATTACCCATAACACTGGAGGGCATATCATTTGTATAAATAAGGAACAGGAGTGGCCCCAAATATTACCGCTGACGCATGTATAAACATATTAACAGAAATTTGGCACAAACCTAAACTAAATCCTGCAGAACAACACCACATGTTTGCTGCTTAAATATGTGTAAAAGAGAATTGTTCGTGTTTCAGAACACGTATTGTAGACAGTCTGATGGCCTAACTCTGGGTGACCATACCAGTTCTACACTATCTGAATTTTTCGTGGACTATTTCGAATAAGTTATCTTACAGAAAGAGCCACCGAAATGCAAAATTAAATACTGAATCAGGTACGCGAACTAATACCATTAGACAAATGGGGCGCCCCCCATTTGGCCATACCCCACTCAGACCCCACATCACAGCCATTATCAACATTGTGAATAATGACCTTTTGCTATCTGTTGCTAAAGGAAGAGGTGAACCAATTGTGAGCTACTCCGCGTATTCTGTAATGGTTCAACTTCTGGAGCAATATTTTGTGATCAACACAACCAAACGCCTTCGTTAAGTCAAAAACTATGCCTAGCTTTCGAAACCTTTTGTTTAATTCATCCAGTACCTCACAGAGAAAAGAGAATACAGCATTTTCAGTTGTTAAACGACTTCTAAAACCGAACTGTACATTTGATAGCAAATTATGTTATATAAAGTGATCAATTATCTTTACATACACAGCCTTTCCAATAACTTTAGCAAACACGGATGGCATAGAAATAAGTCTAAAATTGAAACTTGCTGGCAGATTAAAACTGTGTGCCCGACCGAGACTCGAACTCGGGACCTTTGCCTTTCGCGGGCAAGTGCTCTACCATCTTTTTCTTTTTTTCTTTTTTTTTTCTCTCATTTTTGTTCGGTTTCGTTCGTTGCATCTGCTCGGGGCGGACGTCGTAAGACATCCACTTAAGGTCGTTGTTGATCGATTAACTCAGTTTTTTTATTACAGAGGGCAGCTAACCCTCTGACCTAACACGCTGAGCTACCGTGCCGGCGCCCATCTGAGCTACCGAAGCACGACTTACGCCCGGTCTCACAGCTTCACTTCTGCCAGTATCTCGTCTCCTACCTTCCAAACTTTACAGAAGCTCTACCATCTGAGTTCGAGTCTCGGTCGGGCACACAGTTTTAATCTGCCAGGAAGTTTCATATCAGCGTACACTCCGCTGCAGAGTGAAAATCTCATTCTGGAAACATCCCCCAGGCTGTGGCTAAGCCATGTCTCCGCAATATCCTTTCTTTCAGGAGTGCTGGTTCCGCAAGTTTCGCAGGAGAGCTTCTGTAAAGTTTGGAAGGTAGGAGACGAGATACTGGCAGAAGTGAAGCTGTGAGACCGGGCGTGAGTCGTGCTTCGGTAGCTTAGATGGTAGAGCACTTGCCCGCGAAAGGCATACGTCCCGAGTTCGAGTCTCGGTCGCGCACACTGTTTTAATCTGCCAGCAAGTTTCATATCAGCGTACACTCCGCTGCAGAGTGAAAATCTCATTCTGGAAACATCCCCCAGGCTGTGGCTAAGCCATGTCTCCGCAATATCCTTTCTTCCAGGAGTGCTAGTTCTGCAAGGTTCGCAGGAGAGCTTCTGTAAAGTTTGGAAGGTAGGAGACGAGATACTGGCAGAAGTAAAGCTGTGAGGAGCGGCCGTGAGTCGTGCTTCGGTAGCACAGATGGTAGAGCACTTGCCCGCGAAAGGCAAAGGTCTCGAGTTCGAGTCTCGGTCGGGCACACAGTTTTAATCTGCCAGGAAGTTTCATATCAGCGTACACTCCGCTGCAGAGTGAAAATCTCATTTTGGAAGTCTAAAATTGTCTACATTATCCCTTTCTCCCTTTTTATAAAGCAGCTTTACTACTGAGTATTCGTTCAGGAAACTGACCATTCTTAAGGGAAAAAAAGTAAAGGACTAAAATGTGCAGCACGGTACTTTAATATTCTGCTAGCTCTCCATCATATCCATGAGAGTCCTTAGTCTTCAGTGATTTAATTATTGACTCAAGCTCCCTCCGTGTCAGTATCACACAGCAGTATTTCAGACATCAGTCTGGGAAAGGCATTTTCCAAGTGAGTTATATGATTCCCTGTAAGAACTAAGTTTTTATTTAATTCACCAGCAATGCTCAAAAATGACTGTTAAATATCGCACATACATCTGACTTATCAGTAACAGAAATAGTTTTACTACAAATTGACTTTGTCTCGACCTTGTGCTGCTGACCAGACACTTCATTCACAACTAACCATATGGTTTTAATTTTATCCTGTCTATTAGCTATTGTATTTGTGTACCACGAATCCTTTGACTCCCTAATAATATTTTTAAGCACGTTACGATACTGTTTGTAATGGGCTACTGTAGCTTGACTGTAACTATTTCTAACATTTTTTGATATAATTGCTGATTTGTTCTACACGATATTCTTGTCCCACCAATCAGCTACCCAGGCTGCCTTTTACTGCTAGTACCCCGTTTAGATCGTTCTAATGTAAAGCAACTCTCAAAGAGCATGAGAAATGTGTTAAGGAAAGCATTATATTTGTCATCTTTGTTATCGATACTATAAGCGTCCTGCTACTTCTTTTCCTTAACGAGATTTAAAAAACTCTCCATTATCGTTGGATTATGTTTTCTACATAGTATGTAATTATGTGTGACATTTGTTTGAGTACAAAAATCTTTTAGTGTTAAAATTTGTGCATCTTGGTCTGAAAGGCTGTTCACCCTTTTACTAACAGAATACCCATCTAGTAAGGAAGAATGAATAAAAATATTTAAGAACCTTCAACATTGCAGCGCGTCAGCAGTCGTTGGTTAATATATTAAAAAACTAGAAACCCGCCTCGGCTGCGAAAAAAGCACCTAGAGTTTACCTAGGTTTCGGCGTAGATAACTACACCTTCTTCAGAACAATAAAACCCACAAGTGCCTAAGAAGACCTTTGTCAATGATTAAAAGAACACCATGGCTATACATTTATAAACGAAAAAGGGAAACACAAACAGTACATATGTACAAAGTCTAAACCGTTACTTAACTTAATGGTGTAACCTCCTTCTCACACCGGCTTATGTTCGATGGGCCACGACCCGCCATACAGTGTAATACTTGGCGACATTCATTTCAAGAATGAAATGTATTTCTCGACGCTCTCAAGTAGTACACGGACCCTATTTTTCTCCCAAACGAAATCAGCCAAGTGCTTAACAAGTAAGTGAGCGTCATACCCACTTAAATCATGGGAAAAAACGGGCATGTGCCTTGGTAGCTGGTACTCCATATTGCACAGTAGACATAATAACACGGAATTTTCCCGCAAGATGACAGTGGTCCCTACGAGGAGTTTCCGCTTTTCTATTTAGCGGCAGCCCACAAATATTATATTCAATCGAATTATTGTACAAATCTTCATTCTCCTTCCATCTGATCATGGGGACATTGTCGCTGTGAAGCCTATCAACATCTCACGAAAATTTTTCGCTCAGTGAGCAGCCAAATCGCAGGTTTACCCCCGTCATAAGATTTGTAGCGGTTAAGACTCGAGTCGCAGGACGATACAACTTGGTACGCTGCTGCATATGGTACGTGTTTTTCTGTAAAGGTGGTATGTGAGGTCGCAGGGTCACCTCCACAACGGCTCAGAGGAGCGAGGAGGCATTCAAAGTCGGCATACACTACAAATGGGCATCGCTCCTGGTAGTGAGCATTTCTAAACTTTATGAATTTGTTTTCTTCAGTAGACATAATAACACGTACTGGGTCCTTGGAAGTGCAGTCTACTAGATGCGCTTCTATTAACTTGTCCGAGGAAAAGGCATTGAGGCACCTTAAGCAAATATGCTTTTTACATTTACACTTACTCATTTGGGCGGAAAGGAGGTGAAACATGGTTCAAATGGCTCTGAGCACTATGCGACTTAACTTCTAAGGTCATCAGTCGCCTAGAACTTAGAACTAATTAAACCTAACTAACCTAAGGACATCACACACATCCATACCCGAGGCAGGATTCGAACCTGCGACCGTAGCGGTCACGCGGTTCCAGACTGAAGCGCCTTTAACCGCACGGCCACACCGGCCGGCGAGGTGAAACATGTCTTTGATCCAAATGTAATGATAAGTGCCTTACTCCTTATTTTTCTCACCGGAGAAGAAGAGCGTGTTTAGATGCATCTTACACTCACTGGCAAATTTTAAGAAATGGAAGGGGCCGACGACTATATGCATGTCCTGTTTATCTGACTTGCTTTTCTTCCCCAGGCCATAAACATGAACCAATATTCCGGTATTCAACACCTTTGATTTAGTTGTGCCCTAGATATTGATAGGGACCACCAGAGTTATAACACCCATGAATATTATCATCTATGTGGTATGTACCGGGATGCTCAGGATGATCCCTAAAATCTAAATTTTCCTCGAAAGCCAGGACTGACGATGCAAAACAAGCCTGATCCTTTCTATTTCAGCCATTAATACATGACTGCTTATTAGCTATATTCTTAGGAAGCTTGACATAGCTGGACCCCCCCATTTACCAGAACATAGACATGTGTATGGGTGTTCAGATGTAGTACTCAGCTAGAGTGCTTTAGCTGACCCTCATACTTCGATCTCGGATAACTGGGTCACCATAGCACTCAAGGTGGATTCATGAAACTTCTTGGTAATTGACACGCTCCAAGTTATTAAAGTTATTACTCCCTCCCCCCCCCCCCAAATATGATGAACACTTGTCTTTTCAATACCAGAATCAGCTGGGCGAGGATTGGGGAGAGTTGGGGGGGGGGGGGGGGGTGACAGCTCGATGCACAGGACCACACTGCATTTTATGTCGGGATACTGCAGATCACTGACTAATTTGAGGAGCTCCGTTTCCATGACAGGAAGGGATGCTCTTAGAAACCCGACAGGGTCGCAGTACTCTCTTGCTGGATTCTTGATCCTTTTGAAGGAGATCCACTCCTGAAAGGCGTCTGCAATCACCGAGTATTTTAACTGCAGTATGGTGTCACTGACCTGATGGCCTTCACTAAAAGGACGGTTGAGGGAAATGCCACTAGCCACAGGATCATCTCTATTACTAATAGTACTACTGTTAGAGGATTTTGAGGTCCATCCTGTTGTTGTGTTGCGTGTACCAAGGCACATGTATCTTTCATTGCCAGTGATGATTCTGACAAGGCTGAGAAGGAGTATGAGGCGGCGCAATTGGGTCAGGCCAGTGGGAACAGCCTGGCTGTGCCGACGGCTCCCAATGCTGCTGCTGCTGTAGGCCTGACTTGCTAGTCTGAGACGTGATAGCTCCCCTCTCGATCCAGGGACGTGGTGCTGTGGCGGCTGTGATGGCCACAGTGTCGGTTGCGGCCTCTCGCGCAGCGACTAGCGGTGCCCTTGTTGGTGAAGCGTGCCACACAGGACCCCGCCTTGACGTTACAGGCTTCGCCGTCACCGGTACCCCCGCCACAGTGTGCTGCGATTGCGGAGATGTAGCCGCTGTAGGAGAGAGAAAGAACAACAAACACAATTAAGAACAACGTTCTAGACATTGTTTGCTGCTGCTGCTGCTGTAAAGAAAGAAAGAACACTGACTATTTGTAAGCAGAGTGAGTGTAACTTCACAATCCGGGTCTACATTATCAGGTGTCTCTACCACCCCTTCAGGAAACTCATCCTCTAAAAGGGCCAGGTCACGCTGCCTTTGTAGCTCCTCATCTAGGGCCATTTCCCTGACCCACTAAGGTATTTCATCCTCATCAGAAACGATATGGTGCCTCTGATCCACCTCGTCTACAACAACAAAAAAAGATATATATACAGTTTTGTTAGAGAAGAAGAAAAAATCTTCTATACTACAGACGCAAACAAAAATTAGAATTATTTTTTTTTCTACTTACAGGACTGCCCTGCTGTCTCATTGGGTGCTGGAGACTGTTGCTGCAGTAGGTAAATGGCCTCCAGCTGCCCGTCTAGGAGGTCTAACCTATCTTGCATTGCTGCTGTAACAAGACGAAACATTAATTTTTCTGAATTACATAGCTACTACTACATAGATATTTCTTTTTTTACTATACTTATACGAATTTTGGCGCTGTGTATTCACTGTTGGAGGCTGTTCCACAGCATGTGGCTGGTGTAATTTTTTCAGCCTCCAGGATTGACTCCAGCTCGCGCTGCATTTTCGTCATGTGAGCTACAACAAGTACAAGTATGAAATAAGAAATAAACCAACAATATAAAAACAAATTACACTACTAGTAAAATGAAATTTTTTAATACTCACATGGCAGCTCTATTTGCAGGCTTTCCACAGGAGGCTGGATCCCGACAGGAAGAGTTCACTGTGATCCGGTCTCGTCGTCCTCCCGTCTGCAATCCAGGATAATATCCTGGAGGTGCGCTGTAAAACAAGGAAAAGAAATTGAATTACCGACGAGAATTTTTTAACACACTGCTAGAACAGCTTACACATTGTCCTAGAAAAACATACATAACATGACAAAGAGCTATCCTCTGGAACACACTGCAGGAACAGACGACATATTGCTGAAGCAAACATTAATCTAATCGGAAACCTTAGCCATCTGAAGATGGTCACGGTAGCCCGAAACCAATTGTGGCACTGAAATAAAGTATTTTAAATGTATTTGTGGCTGGTTGCTTTATTTACAAACCAAAAATTTGCAGGTAAAACGAAAACTTAGCAGCTATTTATATGCAGCCTGGAGCCATAACCTGTTAGAGATTATTTTCTTTATGACCAAAAGATTACATTTTGAAACCGTTTTGCACTATTTTAGTTGTGTGAGAATGCTAATTGTCATTACAATGTTGTCTTTATTTTGTCTGTGACGAAAACGCCTAATGATATATCATGAAATCTGGTGCTGCGAACTGATTTCAGAGTAAGAGTGTATGGGAAATCAGTTACGGTGTTTTCTTTAGATACTGTGTTATCAAATAATGTGGCTGGTTTGACAGACGCTTTCGTTGATTCAGAAGATTACCCAAGGTCTGAAATACATGTGTATCAAATAAGAGCAGCCATGTAGAAAATAATATTCATTCCAAATGATCTCATAACACCGTGGTAGAAACTTGAGAAAAGCTGCACACCTTCCATGTCTTATCAAAAGACACCCTAGAAATGTGTACTCCAAATAGTCGGTCGCAAAAGGAGCCTGGCTTGCTGCGCATTCTTCAAAAGATCGTGCGGGACTGATTGTAGGAGATGAAATTGTGGAATTTACAACAATTTTAGGGGTATTTCAGATTTTATGGTTGTTACTCAGAATTTGTTGGACGAAAGATAAACGTGAAACTGAAGGGGTTGGGGAATTTTGTAAACGTTCACATGATTTCTGCATCATGGTCGCGAAGTGGTGGACTTCTGGATTATAAAATCGTTTAACTTACTGAAAATGCAATGTGGATGAAATCATCGAAGTCAAATTTTCAAAATATCATGGGATATTCGGTTTTAAGCGAATTGAGAAAGGTTTGATGTAGTTCACTACGAACATTACTTTTATCATTTTTTTAAAAGTCATTCATTGTTTTGTATATGTTTCGATGTTGATAGCGGAATTGAAATGTTTATTACAAACACCTCAGCTCAATATTCGTCTCTTCTTAGTTAACAAACTCCATTCAAAACTTATCTAAATACACTGTATGCTGTTGTAATTGTCTTAGTGTTTTACTCAAAGGACGCATAGTCATCCAGTATGGTTCTCACTAAATCAGAAGTAAATCGGATGTTAAATCCAGTGTTTTCCGCAATACTCATATGAGCTAGGTGCAGTAAAAATCCATAACACCAGCGTCTTAACTAATTCAAATACTAGACTCATGTGCATTATTAATCTGTAACTATATGCACAAATTTAAGATTAAATAACAAGTAAAGTGTTTGGTTCTACTGATTTTCACTTACTTCTATCTAAATTCCGGCTTACTGGGCCATCTTCAAGAAATAGGCCGAAATATAGTTAGAAATAAACAAAAAACAGTAGAACAAAACCAGTTTACTTTTTATTCAACCGTAAATATGGAACTTTTCTAGCACAAAGTGACAGAAGAATCCATAAATAGGGAGAAATATTAGTGGTTTTCTTTGTGTACTAAATAGTGTAAATATGAATGTGATACAGACTTTTTTCCTTTTGGTAACATTTAGCCATATGATGACTTCCGAATTTCCTTGTCAAAAGTTACGGTATACTTCCAAATTATATAGTCGACATCCATCCAACTTCACATATCTACACATTTTTGCTGTATAACTACGAACAGCAATTTGTTTCGTTTGTAGATGGTTGACCAATGCCTTGAAACAAAACAAAAATTGTTAGCAGTAATATAACTAAATAAATGTTACCGTCCTTTCAGTAGCAATAACCTTATAAAATCATCAGGTGTAAAATCACTGTAATAGTTACGTTCAAGATGCATTGTGTTGTTTCAAAAATGAGAAGGATTGACAGACTAAAATAAAATAATGATTAGCTGTGTTTATCATGTTCCTGCCTTTATCCCTAAAGATTCTAATCATAAATGGAATGTATGATAAAAATAATATATTTCTAAGTGACCCATCCAATTGCGTTTTAACACTTTTGAGAGTACATACCATCTGATTATCTCATAAATATGGTCGGCTGGTACTGTGTGCAAGCATACTGTGATGCTTTTCCTCTTTATGGCAAAAATTACAAGGTACACAACGGTATGTAATCCACGTTAAAAAAAATCAAATGGTTCAAATGGCTCTGAGCACTATGGGACTTAACTTCTAAGGTCATCAGTCCCCTAGAACTTAGAACTACTTAAACCTAACTGACCTAAGGACATTGCACACATCCATGCCCGAGGCAGGATTCGAACCTGCGACCGTAGCGGTCGCGCGGTTCCAGACTGTAGCGCCTTTAACCGCTTGGCCACCCCAACTCGATAAGTTAGTTTGAAGTCGGGAGAAAAAAAAACTACCGTAATTCTTTATAGCCACAATGCTCAAGAATGGATTTCGTAGATAAGTGAGAAGTGTTGAAAGACTCACAAGTTTTCAAGCATGCGCCCATTGAAGCGCCAAATTTTCTTTGATGCAGTAGACGGCCAAGAGCTGTGAAAGAATTAAACTGTGTCCAATTTGCGGATACACATTCAATAACAACAACACATTGAATCATTTCCATTAACAACTGGATACTATGGAATAGAGGCTGTGATGAAACAGTGCATCTCTCCGAAAACAGAACATTCAAATCGAAAAGGAAGCAAATCCACAATGTAAAGCAGCATGCTCCAAAAACAATTAATGAAGGTGTCTACAAAACAAACTGCATACAAGACTGTTGTGAATCCCGTTTTACAGTACTGCTCAAAAGTGTGTGATCCATACCAGATATTACTAATGGCAATACTGAACATATACAAAGAAGGCTAGCACGAATTGTCGCAGGTTTATTTGAATTGTGGAAGAGGGCCACCAAAATTATGAAAAACCCGAATTAGCAGTCTCTTGTAGAGCAACATCAATTATCCAGAGAAAGCATTCTTATGAAGTTTCAGGAACCAATATTAAGTGAAGAATCTAAAGATTTCTTTAGCCCTCCACGTATCACTCTCATAGAGACCACAAAGATAAGATTTGCCTAATAAATACCCGCACAGAGGCATTTAAGCAGTAATTCTTGTCTCACGCCATAACTGAATGATTGAAAAACCAGTGAATGAGATGCTACTTGATTTCATCTTCCAGGACGGCTACCACAGTTTATTATCACAGCACCATGCCAACAGGGACATCTGCCGGTGCCTTCAAGAAAACTGTAATAGAACCACTCATAAAATTCACTACCTGGCAAAAAAAAATTACTAACTTACAAAATCGAGAAAGACTTATAAAGAACTTGGCAGTATTATTCTACTTATCGGTATGACTTTGCGCTCCTTCTGGCCTAGATTCATACATTGATTCGATTGGGAAGGGTGCATAAAGACGTTGTATCCTCTTCTGAGGTAAACTGGCCTGCAACTGTCGTAACTAGTGATTGATATACTGATTACTGGCAATGGGATGGGGTTGACTTCCCCGAACTGGTCCCATACTCTTTCTATTGGATACAGATGTAGTGGTGTTGCTGGCCATGAAAGTACCTCAACAACACGTAGAAATTAATAGACATGTACCATGTGTGGATAAGTATTGTCCTGTGGAAAAATGCGACCACTATACTGTTGCTTAAAAGGTAACACATGAGGACGCAGGGTGACTGTGATATATGGTTAAACCGACTGAACAGTCACAGGCACTACAAGTTGTGGCCTGAAGTCATACCTGATGGCTCCCTACACCTCGACACCAGGAGTGACATTGCTGTGTCTCTCTAAAACATTGGAATGCTGGTTACCTGGGTTAATGCAACACCGAAATTCATCACTGAAGACAATATGACGACATTTATCAGCAGTTCGTGGGTCCTGGTCGCGGGACCACACCAGATTCAGCCGCTGGTCTTGTGGTTTTAATGGCAGCTTACGTACGGGGCGGTAATTCCCTAGTCCTGCTCCTACTAGTCTCCCAGCAATGGTGCGAGATGACAAAGATGTTACAAGGAGTCCATTACTTTTGACTGGATGATAGGCGCAAATGTGAGGTGTTACAGTGGTGTACAATAGGGTGATTCTCCTATGTGGTATTGAGATGTGGTACACTGGAAGGTTGACGACGAGTATGCCCCCTCACTTTCCCATGCAGTCTAATATTAACAAATTTGCTTATTGTGTGATTTGACCAGGTGTTGGATGCTTTTACCGTTCACCCGATTCCGCTGTGACAGTTTTAGAATCAATCACGAGAGGTCTACGATCAGTATCGTAGAAATACCCAGATCATGCAATAATAGTAGGAAGTGACTTTAAGCTACCGATAACAGACTGAGCATCTATTGGTTCACTGCAGGTGGTATCGATAGACAGTCTCGTGAAGCACTCCTGAACACGATTTCCAAAAACTCCCTTGTACAGCTAGCTAGACAACCCACACCCAATGGAAATATTTAAAACCCTGTAGCTACAAACAGACCTGACCTTCTCGACAGTTTCAGTATAGTAACAGTGATTAGTGATGATGATGTCATCATAGCGACGATGATTACTAAAGTTAATAAATGATCAAGAGGACCAGAAGAGTGCATATCCTACAAGAAGCAGGTAAGCACACATAGCCAATGAATGAACATAATTTAGTTCCTGTATGACGGACGTAGAAGGATTATGGACAAAGTTCAGATTGATTGTAAATCGCACTTGGAGACGTATGTGACAAGTAGGTGGATTAGGGATGGCAAGAACCTTTGGCAGTTTAATAATCAAAGTTGGAAAGCGGTGAGGAAACAGAGATTCTTGCATTCCCAGTTCAAAAAAGAGCTCGCGAATTTCCGTAAGAAGAGCAATGCGAGAAGCGTACAACTTCCACCGTCATACCTTAGCAAAAGATCTTGCCGAGAACCCGAAAAAATTCTGCTCATACGTCAAATCACTAAGCTGGTCGAAGGCTTCTATCCAGTCACTCGTCGACCAATCTGTAGTGGCAATAGAAGACAGCAAAAGGAATGCTGGAGCTTTAAGTTTTACTTTTAAGAAACCATTCAAGAGGATCGTACAAACCTACCATCGTTTGATTGTAGTAAAGACGCACGCACGGAGGACATAGAAACTGGCATCGGTGGCCTAGAGAAGCAACTGAAATATCTGAAAACAAATAGCCAGGTCCGGATACTCTGCGGCATCCGGCTCTTACTTACAAGGGAACCTCCCCATCGCACCCCCCTCAGATTTAGTTATAAGTTGGCACAGTGGATAGGCCTTGAAAAACTGAACACAGGTCAATCGAGAAAACAGGAAAAAGTTATGTGGAACTATGAAAAAAATAAGAAAAATATACAAACTGAGTAGTCCATGGGCAAGATAGGCAACATCAAGGATAGTGCGAGTTCAGGAGCTGACATTGCCCTGTAAGCTGACATTTTGTATTCCATGGGATGATTTGATGATGGATGGATAGTCGTGCTAGTAGTAGTAGGCTTCCGAAAAACATCAAAACAGAAAGTAGCACCTTCCACAGTTACACATAGGTTCACATACGGCATGGAGTTATTTACACTATGTTCTACTGAAAATTGAATTTCATCCTACAGAGAGTTCAGACGATTTACAAACTGGTTACAATCATTGTTTGAACCTTAGTATAGCATAAATACATCATCTACATATCGCAGTCATAAAATACTCCTATCATTGTGCTCTGGGGATTGGTGAACATATCGATGCTCGAAGTGTGCCATGTAGATGTTGGCAAAACAGACAAAGGGAAATCCATTGCAAGTCCACTCTCCTGTGTGTGCGAACAATCTCCAAACTTAACATAATTGAATTTTAAAACAATATCTAAGAGCTGTAAAACCTCTTCAAGCTCATCTTCTGGACGTCTACTAAATGTCCATAAATTCCTTTGTACAATTTCCTGAACACGTTTTGTAGGTATGTTCTAGCACAGATTCCTGACATCAATCGACACCTGAACACGTTTTGTACATATGTTCGAATACAGATTCCTGACATCAATCGACTTCATGCTGGTGTCTTTTGGTATATTTATCTGTGAAATTTCAGAAGTTAAGTGATCTCTATTTCAGATTGTGGTCTGAACTGGATGCTGGAAGTATGTAGTGATGTACACAGCCAACAGTCTTTCTGACTCGTAACCAACACCATTACATGCATTCACAATGAGACAGATGGAAAAATTGTCTCTAGTTTAGATGCAGAAGGGTTCATAGGTATGAGAGTAGGTTTATTAAAAACCTTGAGGAAAACTTTAGTGGTTTCCAGATGTTTCTTCAAACATGGCACATACTTAGGTGTAGGATCAAATCCATGTGGTTATTCCATTCTCAGCAAAGATCTCCTGTACCTTAGCATTAGAGGCATCTTCTTTAAAAATGACAGCTATCTTACCTTTATCAGCACCCACTATAATAGAATTATGTTCCACCAATTTTTTGTTAATACTACAGACAGTAATATTCTCATCAAAATTTATTTTCTGATTACTTTTATTGTGAGGTGCTGGAGACGCCATACTATTGTGAACAATTTCATTAAGAACGGCTGCCTCATTCCTATTAGCAGTAGTTAGAGGAGCCCCATCTGTAGTTGATACTGAATGTGCTACCAGCGAATCAGCTTGATGTTGTGAGGCATGTTGACTTTTATTATATGCTAAGTCCTTGTTCAGCAGTAGTGTTTCCCTTTCATTGCAACTGATCTCAGTGAGATTCCAACCTGAAATAAAAATTTAAAAACAGTTTCTAAAAATGGCGTCTCTGATATACAGGTAAATAAAAAAATAAAAAACGGCTTATATTCTGCAGGAGTTATGTAATACAATTCACAATCTATTATTGTGATTCAGAAGGCAGATATATAGCACAGTTGATCTAGAAAATACAAAGCAGTAGTAAAACAAAATATAACAAGACATCTTTATTATATGTTACTCACGAATTTATGAACTAGAAATCAACAGTCTGACAAATAGAGGTGAACTTGCGTATTGAATGGATGCTTTTTGGCTAGTACACTCGACTCGCATTCAGGGGGATGATGGTTCAAATCCATGTTCAGCCACATGGATTAAGGTTTTACATGATTCCCCTAAATTTCTTAGGGCAAATGCTAGGATGCTTCCTTTGAAAGGCGATGTGCAGTTTTCTAGCCTGTCCTTAACCAATCTGAACTTCTGTTCCATCTCCAATGACAGTGTTGCTGACGGGATATTAAACTCTAATCTTGCTTCCTTCATAACTAGGTAACTCAGCTTTAGGTATTATTTGACATAAGTTTCTTTATAAGAATCAATCTGGCCATTTTATTATTTGTTGCTAGTATTCTTCTTCTAATGTTGTCTAGATTTAAAATCATTGCAACAAATATTGTATTGATTAATACATTATGAACCTATAGAGATAAAAATTGAAGTGAATCAGGATGATTCAACTAAGTTGTCCACCTTAAACACTTGCAGAATCATTTTAGATACTGTAACTCTCTCTTCATTTAGATGAAGTTTATAAAAGACCTCATTAAAACACTTATAGTCTTTCTGTGGCATCAGCCACATCCTATGTCACAATTACAATGTGTCTTATCAATCAAATTAGCGTTTGTACAATTTCAAATGACACTGGAGGCCAATTCATAGTAAGATTGGCATGGAAATCGTGTTTATACTGTATTGAATGAACTGGGTGAATATGGAGATATAAAGGGCGTTAAAAAGTTTTGCACAGTCCTTTCTAATTTGTTTACTTTTTGCAGGAAGAGAATGAATTTTTTTGTGAACATACTTGGAAAATTTACCTATGACTTTGTGCATAAAAGTATTTTCTTTTATTTACAGGTGAGCCATAATGGGCCGTGAAGTAGATGTCAGGTTGTGACAACGGTCGGTGAAGGAGTTCCTCTTCAAGACCGGCGATGATTCTGCCACATCGATACACAGGAAGTTGCTCCCTGTTTATGGGGAGGACACAGGGGATCGCAGCAGTATCCAGCGATGGTTGCAGAGGTTTAAAAAAGGTGATTTCTCTCTACTGGACAATCTACAATACACTAGACCATCGACGGCAGTGAGTGATTTGAATAAGGAGACCATTGATCAAATCATCCAAAATGACAGATGTGTGATGGCACGACAGCTTGCTGAAATGACTCATTTGTCATTGGGTAGTGTGGTATCACTGGTACAGTGATAGCTGCTAGTGCTGTGCTGTTGTCTGTCTATGAAGAGCCCTATTGAGTTGAAGCAGGTTCAGCAACATGGTGGGTTGACAGTGGAGCTATAAGGTGTGTAACGAATTGCTCACAGTATTTTGTAGACTTTCCACAATTTGACAGTTCGTGTGATGTAAAGACAGCAGGAAAAGAAACGCTAATGGAAGTGGGAAAAGGCAATATTTAATTGTAGTTTCTGACTGATGGGTAGAATATGATTCTGTTATTTGTGTGGTATGTTCCACAGCTATCTATAAACTTGTTTTCAGAATTAGGTGCTCAGAATCAGAATCTTAACAGTGAGTTTAAGTCACTAACAAGGGAGTTTTGGCTTATAATTGATGACAAAGTAGTGTAGCATGGAACCTGAGAGCCCTTTGTAACCTTGTACAAGGCAGACATTTAACCATCTTTGTCCAAGGAAATTGCTGTAGTAAATGCTACTGAAGAGACTTCATCATTGAAGCTGTTCCATGAGAGATGGGGAAATCAGGACGAACGCTATATCAAAGGAATGTTAGAAAGGAAAATAGGCCTAAATGCTCCCTTGGAAAAGGCATTTTGTGAGCCATGCATTTTTGGCAAACCACATCACTTGCCATTTGGTCAGATAGAGGAAAAGAGAAAAGAACCAAGCCAGGTGAACTGATATGAGCTGATGTCTGTGTATCTTTTGAACATGGTTGGATAATTCGACAGCAATGGAGTTCAGGACATACTGAATGCACCAAGCGTTATTCAGAGGCTGACAGCTCCCTATACACCACAACACATGGTGGAAGTGGGAGTGGGATGTGAACTATAGCTGAAATGGCAATAACCTTCAGGTACTCAAATAAAGAAGTTAATTACTTAGCAGACATGCAGGCGGAATTAGTTGAAGCATCAGTCTACATTCTAAATGAAACTGCAAAATCATATATGGAAGGAATAACTCCTTATGGGTTGTCATTACGTAATAAGCATAGGATAAACCATTCACATATAATAGGCTCAAAATGCTATACCCAAATTCCGATTCAAAGAAGACATAAAGTGGACACTGAAGCTGTCAATGGTTATCTGATGGGGTATGATGCAGATGAGCATTACAGAATTGCGGTGAAGGAGATGCAATCATCCATGAAAGGCCAGCAAATTGTGAAGATCGAGTCAGATTACTGTTTCAGTATTTTGAGAAAAGTAATCAAGGAAAGTACGCAGCTGAAGAAGAAGGTGGACAAATTCCACCACAGAAGAGTCTGGAGGAGTAGAGACTCAAGAGGACAGTGCTGATACCAGAGAGGAGGAACTCTTTATCCATCACGATCAACTGCTGCGAAATCATTCTACAATAGTAAAATCTTCATGGCTCAATTACTTTGTAATGCACACTGAAGAGAAGAGTAATGAAGCAAATGAAGAATCAAAGTCATACCAAGGACATGTAAATAGAGCACAAAGTGTTCACTGGAAGCAAGCTATGGAAAAAGAAACTGAGTCACTACAAAAGATTCAGACATGGGAACTGAATACTCTACCAAAAGGAGCATGAGCTATACTATAGAGTCAGCCAGAAAAATGTATACACACTTTGTCAGGCTCTATCGAGATATCGATATTGTCGTTCGATTTGATTTTCGAGTGTGTTGTAGTATTGGCTCAACAGATGTTAGTACTTTCATCTTGGTACTGACAAAGCAAGATGGCTGGAGCACAGTTGACATCCGAGCAACAAAAATGTGTTGTGAAGTGGTTTTTCAAGTTTGATAATGCTGTTGAACGTCAGTAAAGGCGGGACTTTGAGCCAGAACCGGCAACCCACTTAAAAATTAAATGCGTCATTGACAAGTTTGAATTGCATGGAACGATTTGTGATGTTCACAAAGGAAGATTAGGAAGACAGCGTATAGCTACAAGTCCTGCTTCGTCGGCTCTCATGTTGGAAACGTTTGTTACTTCTTCAGAGAAGTTTGTTACGCGATGTGCATGTGAAGTAGGGGTTAGCGGTAGAAGTTTACGAAGAATTCTGGAAGCAGCAAAGCGGAAAGTTTACTTTCCACTATTACTGCACCCGATTAATGATGACGATCCTGTTCACCGAATGAAATTTTGTGAATGGTATCAGCAAATGGTAACTGATGACGATCAATTTGTGACGAAGGTAGTGCGGAGTGACAAGGCACAATTTAAACTTAATGGAACCGTGAATCAGCATAACAGTGTGTACTATGCACCAGAAATTCCGCATGTTTATGTGGATAAAGCGGTCAATCAGCCAGGGGTTCATGTGTGTTGTGGACTACCATCTAGGGGCTTAGTATGACACTTGCCAGGTATACGTGCGCTTTATGGAGCTGATGAAGAGCTCTTCTACAAACAAGATGGGGCGCCACCACACTACCACCTAGCCATACAAGCTTTCCTGGCAGACAATTTTCTGGAGCAATGGATTGGACAAAGAAGGCCCACTGAATTCCCTCCACAGTCGCCAGATCAAACACCTCTGGTCTTTTACTTGTGGCGAACTGTGAAAGATAATGTCTATCGACGTATGCCACGCACGCTGGAGGAACTTCGCCAGGAGATTACAGTGACATGTGCAGCAATCTCCAGTGTAACGTTGATTGACACAGTTACGGTGACCGCTCGTCATTGTGTTATGTGTATAGCCGCCAACGGTGAATATTTCGAACATTTAAAGTAACCATGTGCTAAACTGAAGGTTGTACAACATGTGTGATCAATTATTAAACGTAAAATAAACACATAAGCAATACTTTTCGTTCCTTAAAGTGTGTGTACATTTTTCTGGCGGACTCTGTATGTAAGTGGGATGCTCATGTTAGGACTAATCTTGATTGAAGTATTTAAAAATATAAAGCAAGACTTATCGTCAAAGAGTTTCATCAGTGTTACTGTGTTGACTACGGTGAACCCTTCAGCCCAGTAGCTAAGCTGAGCACTATTCGTTCAATGATAATTGAGAAGACACATTTCATACAGTTTGATGTGTCTACAGCGTTGCTGAACAGAGAACTAGAAGAAGTAATACTTATGCATCAGCTAGAAGGATACAATGAAGGCACAGAGAGAGTTTGCAAATTAAAGCGAAATTTGTATGGACTTAAGCAGTCTCCAGTATGTTGGAGTAAGCGTTTTGAAGCATTTCTCTTTTCATCAGGTTTCAAAGCAAGTGATCCAGATCTTGGCTTACATATTACAGAAGGTGACAAGAAACTATTAGTCGCTCTTTATGTAGACAATGGGTTAGTTATGGCGAGTGATCAGCATATGCCAGAAATTTTTTAATGAGTTGGAGGTTGAATTAAAGATCACTGAGCATTGTATTTCCTCAGAGATAAAATGCTTTGATGACAGTGCAGTGAAGATAAGTCAGCAAGCCTATGCAAAGAAGATTCTGGAGGATTTCAGTTTTCAAGAATGTAAACGTATCTCAACACCAGTTGTAAAGGAAGCAGACAAAATGCAAGCGGACTGCAGAGAAGTGCGACTTTCCCTATTGACAAGCAGTTGGAGCACTGATGTACCTGATGCTTGGGATGAGACCTGACCAGGCTTAACAGGGTGAGATTCCTGTCTTAAACTTTTGTCTTGGCATCAACAGAATATGTAGTAAGACTACACTTGGGTGAGAAAATCCATGGGATACCTCTTGATACCTTGTCAGACCTCCTTTTGCCCAGCTAAGCAGTGCAGCAGCTAGACATGGCATGCGCTCAACAAGTCGTTGGAAGTCCCCTGCAGCAATAGTGAGTCATACTGCCTCTATAGTCGTCCATAAATGCGGAAGTGTTACCAGAGCAGAATTTTGTGAATGAACAGACCTCTCACAAATGTTTGATGAGATTCATGTTGGGCGATTGGTGGGCCAAGCTATTTGCTTGAACTGCCCAGAATGTCCTGCAAACTAATTGCGAACAAGTATAGTCTGATGACATGGTGCATTGTCATACATAAAAATTCCATCGTTGTTTGGGAACATGAAGTCCACGTAAGGCTGCAGATGAGCTCCAAGTAGCTAAAAATAACCATTTCCAGTCAATGATCGGTTCAATTGGACCAGAGTACTCAGTCCATTCACGTAAATATAGCACACACCGTTATGGAGCCACCACCAGCTTGCACAGTGCCTCGTTGAGAACTTGGGTCCATGGCTTCGTGAGGTCTGCGCCACACTCGAATCCTAGCATTAGTTCTTAAAACCTGAACTCGGGACTCATCTCACCAAGCCACAGTTTTCCTGCCATCAGGATCTGCTGCCATAGCCCATTAACACCACATTTCTCCAGATTGGCCTAACGGATACGTTCGTTGTACGTCCCACATTGATTTCTGCGGTTATTTCATGCAGTGTTGCTTGTCTGTCAGCACTGACAACTCTACGCAAACGCCACTGCTCTAAGTGGTTAAGTGAAGGCCATAAACAACTGTGTTGTCCTTGGTGAGAGGTAATGCCCTAAATTTGGTATTCTCAGCGCACCCCTGAGACTCTGGATCTCAGAATATTGAATTCGCTAACGATTTCCGGAATGGAATGGCCTATGTATCTAGGTGCAAGTACTATTCCACATGCATTGTCAGTTAATTCCTGTCATATGGCCATAGTTGCGTCGGAAGCTTTTCACATAAATCACCTGAGTAGTACAGATGACAGATCCGCCAATGCACTGCTCTTTTATACTTTCTGTAGGAGATACTACCGCCATTTCTATATTTGCATATCGCTATCCCATTACTTGTCACCTCAGCGTAAAGCAAGTACTCTGCTATGTAGCAGGCATATGTGACCTAGGCACTACTATGGACCAAATTTATGCAGTGGCATATTAGATCGTTACAGTGATGTGGACTTTGGAGTGTGCACCAAAACTGGGCAATTGATATCTGATGTAGTTACACATGCAGGCTGAGCTTTCTCCTGTCTCAGCCAAAGACAAGCAATGGCTGCCACACCTACAACAGAAGCAGAAATGGGAGCTGCAGCAGAAGCTGTTAAATACCATCATCGCACAAAACATATAAAGGCGAAATATGTTTTCATCTGACATAAGGTATTGGAAGGAGAATTAGGCATTCAACATATTTCACCTAAAGAACAGTCAGCAGATATATTGACAAAGCCCATGGCAAAATCAAGACTGTTAGTCTTATGTCAATAAATGATTCTTTCAAGTTGACGTATTTCTCATTTGATGTTGAGATTGAGTATTTTCCCAAAAATACAACAGCTCTGCTACAGCCAATGGATCATGGTGCAATAGTCACTTTTAAGTCTTGCTATTTACACACGACTTTGTAAACTTATGCACAACATTGATGGTGAATCTTCAATGAAACAGTTTTGGAGGAAATATGTTAGAGATGCTGTAAACAAGTTTAGGGAATAGTGGAAGGAATTAAAATTAACCACAATAAAGTTTGGGAAAAACCTGACCAAAATGCATATAAACTAATTAACCGAAAGTTAATTCTGTTTCCAAAATTCGATGAGACATACCAAACTTAGGAAGCGATCTTGGTATTGAGGAGTTTGAAGAAGGTGATTTGATTTACTTTCTAGATGCTGACAAAGAACCTCTTTTAAAAGAGAAACTCATGCAATTAGAAACAGCATGAGCACATGATGAAGAGCCAGAGACAGTGCCTGCTGTGTGCCAACAGTTAACTACAAAGAACTTGTCGAATGAGCTTTCTTATTCTGAACAGAGAATGAACATTCTTCTTGAAATCCCAATGAATCACACAGCACTAAAGTGTGTCTTGGAGTAAATTCAACCATTACCAGTTACAAAATGCTACTAAACGAGACAGAAAGTAAGGTGAAGTAGACAATTTTGCACCAATATTTTACACTTGGTCAATTCACAAAAGCAAAGAGTGAAGATGGCAGGATACACTTTAGTATGGTTCTTTGTGTTAATGTTCGCCATTAGATTAAAACAGTTTCTAACATTTTTATTTTACATAAAAGTATGTGCATATGATTTCATTTGGTTTTTAATTAATATATTTATTTTTTGATTTCTTTTTATTATTACATTATTTAGTGCTTTCATTTTTAAGTAAGCATTTTTATAAAAAAGTAAAAATAATGAAATGCTTTAGAAACTAAATTTTATTAAATTTTATAAAATCGAAGGAAATTGACGGAGATACGAAATGTGAAATAATTTGGGTGAAGGTCACGGTTAAAGCAGGCTCAGACATGGTAATTGGATGTCTCTATAGGCCCCCTGGTTCAGCAGCTGTTGTGGCTGAGCACCTGGAGGATAATTTGGAAAATATTTCGTGTAGGTTTCCCCACCATGTTATAGTTCTGGGTGGAGATTTTAATTTGCCGGATATAGACTGAGAGACTCAAACGTTCATAACGGGTGGCAGGGACAAAGAATCAAGTGAAAATTTTTTAAGTGCTTTATCTGAAAACTACCTTGAGCAGTTAAATAGAGAACCGACTCGTGGCGATAACATACGTATTAGACCTTCTGGTGACAAACAGACCCGAACTATTTGAAACAGTTAACGCAGAACAGGGAATCAGCGATCATAAAGCGGTTACTGCATCGATGATTTCAGCCGTAAATAGAAATATTAAAAAAGGTAGGAAGATTTTTCTGTTTAGCAAAAGTGACAAAAGGCAGATTACAGAGTACCTGACGGCTCAACACAAAAGTTTTGTCTCAAGTACAGATAGTGTTGAGGATCAGTGGACAAAGTTTACAACCATCGTACAATATGCGTTAGATGAGTATGTGCCAAGCAAGACCGTAAGAGATGGAAAAGAGCCACCATGGTACAACAACCGAGTTAGGAAACTGCTGCGGAAGCAAAGGGAACTTCACAGCAAACATAAACATAGCCAAAGCCTTGCAGACAAACAAAAATTACGCGAAGCGAAATGTAGTGTGAGGAGGGCTATGCGAGAGGCGTTCAATGAATTCGAAAGTAAAGTTCTATGTACTGACTTGGCAGAATATCCTAAGAAATTCTGGTCTTATGTCAAAGCGGTAGGTGGATCAAAACAAAATGTCCAGACACTCTGTGACCAAAATGGTACTGAAACAGAGGATGACAGACTAAAGGTCGAAATACTAAATGTCTTTTTCCAAAGTTGTTTCACAGAGGAAGACTGCACTGTAGTTCCTTCTCTAGATTGTCGCACAGATGACAAAATGGTAGATATCGAAATAGACGACAGAGGGATAGAGAAACAATTAAAATCGCTCAAAAGAGGAAAGGCCACTGGACCTGATGGGATACCAGTTCGATTTTACACGGAGTACGTGAAGGAACTTGCCCCCCTTATTGCAGCGGTGTACCGTTGGTCTCTAGAAGAGCGTAGCGTTCCAAAGGATTGGAAAAGGGCACAGGTCATCCCCGTTTTCAAGAAGGGACGTCGAACAGATGTGCAGAACTGTAGACCTATATCTCTAACGTCGATCAGTTGTAG
Organism: Schistocerca cancellata; assembly: GCF_023864275.1. NCBI lineage: Eukaryota > Metazoa > Arthropoda > Insecta > Orthoptera > Acrididae > Schistocerca > Schistocerca cancellata. Next base: position 540,777,567 of record NC_064629.1, on the reverse strand, counting down.
AATTTTGGAACACGTATTATGTTCGAGTATAATGACTTTTATAGCGACTAGAAATCTACTGTGTAGGAATCAGCATGGGTTTCGAAAAAGACGGTCGTGTGAAACCCAGCTCGCGCTATTCGTCCACGGGACTCAGAGGGCCATAGACACGGGTTCACTGGTAGATGCCGTGTTTCTTGACTTCCGCAAGGCGTTCGATACAGTTCCCCACAGTCGTTTAATAAACAAAGTAAGAGCATATGGACTATCAGACCAATTGTGTGATTGGATTGAAGAGTTCCTAGATAACAGAACGCAGCATGTCATTCTCAATGGAGAGAAGTCTTCCGAAGTAAGAGTGATTGAGGTGTGTCGCAGGGGAGTGTCATAGGACCGTTGCTATTCACAATATACATAAATGACCTTGTGGATGACATCGGAAGTTCACTGAGGCTTTTTGCAGATGATGCTGTGGTGTATCGAGAGTTTGTAACAATGGAAAATTGTACTAAAATGCAGGAGGATCTGCAGCGAATTGACGCATGGTGCAGGGAATGGCAATTCAATCTCAATGTATACAAGTGTAATGTGCTGCGAATACATAGAAAGACAGATCCCTTATCATTTAGCTACAAAATAGCAGGTCAGCAACTGGAAGCAGTTAATTCCATAAATTATCTGGGAGTACGCATTAGGAGTGATTTAAAATGGAATGATCATATAAAGTTGATCGTCGGTAAAGCAGATGCCAGACTGAGATTCATTGGAAGAATCCTAAGGAAATGCAATCCGAAAACAAAGGAAGTCGGTTACAACACGCTTGTTCGCCCACTGCTTGAATACTGCTCAGCAGTGTGGGATTCGTACCAGATGGGGTTGATAGAAGAGATAGAGAAGATCCAGCTGAGAGCAGCGAGCTTCGTTACAGGATCATTTAGTAATCGCGAAAGTGTTACGCGGATGATAGATCAACTCCAGTGGAAGACTCTGCGGGAGAGACGCTCAGTAGCTCGGTACGGGCTTTTGTTAAAGTTTCTAGAACATACCTTCACTGAAGAGTCAAGCAGTATATTGCTCCCTCCTACGTATATCTTGCGAAGAGACCATGAGCATAAAATCAGAGAGATTAGAGCCCACACAGAAGCATACCGACAATTCTTCTTTCCACGAACAATACGAGACTGGAATAGAAGGGAGAACCGATAGAGGTACTCAGGGTACCCTCCGCCACACACCCTCAGGTGGCTTGCGGAGTATGGATGTAGATGTAGATGTAGATGTATTGGAGCAGATCCAATTACATTTATACGAAATTGTATCAAAATTGTTGATGTGCTATTCAGCTTTTTGGTTCATGACAAACTTTTACAGAAAGTATCTAGGCCATAAAGTGAAGTATAGGTATATTTTGTAGTTATTCTATCATCTAAATCGATGTTTTGGTTAATTAAAATTAATTAATAGTCATCAATCAGGTAATAGAACATGCAGATGCGTTAACTGTGAAAATAGCCATTTTTGTGTCTATCGAACACAATTCTGTTGTTGTTATTGGAGAAGACATTGATCTTTTATTACTTTGATTATGGCTTTAGTGCCAGACAATGTGTTCTTTTGCAAATTTTGAAAGGCTAACATAGGAGTTACACTGCACTCTAACACAACCTTTGAATATGAAGACACTGTGTAAAACATCCTAATTCTCCATGTGATAAGTGGTGGTGATACCACCTCTGCCATGCTGCATAAAAAGAGATCATGGAAGCAACTGAAAACATCCTTGTGGCACTATATGGAGGTGTGTCGAACACTGTTATAGAGTTACAATATCTTCACTTTCCTAAAGCTGCTACACTCATCAAATTCGATTCAGCACACCTACCTCCATCAATGCATGCAGTTCAATATCATGCATACAGAACTTACCTGTCAAGTTCAAACATAGACTGGGGAGGGGGGGGGGTGAAAAAGGATGCTCTCAATTGGGGCTGGAAGAAGGATGCTGGTGATCTAACACCAGAGCCAATGAATAAAGAACCAGCTCCACAGGCACTGCTGAACATGTTTTCATACCAATTCAAAAAGATTTGTGCCAATATATGCAGTTGCAAAAAAGCAGGATTTTGATGCTCCATTGTACTCATTCATTGTGGATTCGAATCATGCAGTAATGCACTAGGTGTTGTATTCAACATGGAATAAGATGAATTAGGTGATCCACTGCCTATTGATCGAAGTGATGAATTATACAAATCAACCACATCTATGCAAAAAATTCATGAATTTTTAACTTAAAATTTTGTGTATATCATTAAAATAAAAATTTAGAAATAATTTTAAACTGTATTTTGTTGAAATATAAGTATATGTAAAAGTATTGAAAATTTGTGTTTTTCTTTCTCAGAAGCAGTTATTCCCAGACATTACATGAATCTCACGAACTACATGTGCATATTGCATACATACTGTCTTAAAGACTGTGTTAGATTCATGAATACTATGTTTGAATGAGGATGATATTTTCACCTTTGAGTCCACTTTTAATAAAACAACTAATGCAACATTTCTCAGCATGCAATTACAAATATTTTGTATGAATGTGGAAGGAAATTAATTCCTGAACCACAATGCATAAAACACGTTGTGCACAAAACTGAACTAGAGGAAGTTATTAAGGGGAAACAACTGAAATATCTAACTTTCTGCGATTTCTTCACATTTTTGTAGATTTCCACTGCATCATATCTCTATAGCTGTTCTGAGATTTCTAATATGTTATATATTAAACTTGCAGAAAATTTGACACTCTTTTAATTGATAATTGCATATTTTGCCTCAAATGCACTGCAAGAGTGTTACTTAGAAAAATTTGAAAAACGGGCCATTTCTTAGCAGATTTTTTCAAGATGGCGGATAATGCACAAAGAGGAGAAGGTCTAAAACTTCGATTTTTCATGAGAGGGCTAATACATATAACATACTTGAAAATCTAAAGCACTCCAACTTGTATAACGAAACCTTTTTTTCTGAGCTATCTCTATTGGGCTAGAACAGTCCCAGGCAAACTGAAAACTCCAATCTTGACAATTACATTGGAGTAGAAAATGCCAACTTGGTTTCTTCCCACTCTGATGTTGGGGTTGTTTATAATGTCCATAAAGTGGCAGTACTTTCATAGCAGAAAATATTAGTCCACACTTTCTGTTTACAGGTTGTATTTTATGGAAACACCCCAATGGTCTCAGAGTAGTGTTGTCATATTCAGTGGGAATATTCAAACAACAGCATCATTAATGCTGAAAGTATAAAATTATCTCTCATATTAGGCCATTAATACCCATTTGCTGTGTGGTGTAAGATTTTGTATATTGTCTGCAGATCATGTCTTCCAGTTTTAGTCATAATCAGTGTAAGAACACAGAGGAGCTTATAAGGTCCAGGTTTGTTATTAATTTAAGTATTAGGAGAGAAAAGACTTCATTTGTCACGCAGATTGCCTCATCTCATTTTTCTATAAAAGATGACTGTTATACAGTCAATCTACAGCTTCTGACTCTCAGAAATTTTTCTTCTGCTTACTTCTTTCTGTCTTTGGGTACTTTATTGGCACTATCGCTGTAACAACCAGCAGGACTATTAAATGTTAGCTCACAATGGCTGTCACATTTTGTCACATCATGTCTCAGCGATAACACATCTGGGTGGATTCACATTGTCCATCACATCAGGTCACATAATTTTGCCTTGCCTAGTACCGAATGGTGAGAGTGAGGTTATGAGATACCATCCATGATTCGAAAAGTCAGAGTGCACAATCGGAATTGAAGAATTAACAGTGACGAAGTTTACTAATGGCCAAAGGAAACTATGTAATGTATGTTCTTGATCGATTTTGTGTGGAAAACCGATATGAAGTGAAACACCTTTTCAAAACACCAACATTTATTTGCTAGAGAAGATATATACCTACAAACACATCAAAAATATTTATAAGGGAATAAATAAGGCCCACTTTTTATGTTTTTTCTTATGTAACTAATAATATCATAAACAACTGTGTTGTTCTCCATTATTTGCGCTAACGTTTTCACTTAAAATGTTATTTAATGAAAATTGCTTTATAAACTTATTTTCTTGTTTATAAACAGTGTGGGTGCCAGCTCTGTACTGTTATTGTAAAATCTAAACAATTTTTCGCTTTCTGGCATCTGACCTGGCTTGTTGAAGAACAGTCAAAGGAAAAAAAAATCCAGATCGTCATGTAACATCGCAATTTTGAACGAAAACAAAATACAGTAATAAAACATAGATTAAGAAGAAACAAAAACATGAAGTCTGTTGCTATAAAAAAAGTGAATGCAGCAAAAAAAGGGTTAAGTTCTGATGTTAGCAGGTGACGTCATGATTCAAACAGCTGCAAAACACTTCTGACTCTTTTTGTAACAATTACCAAATGTTTATTATATGAGATGAGATGAAATTGTGCTAAAGTCAGATTTTGTACAGACCAGATATGTCTCGCCCATTTTGTATTATGACAGATGGCTGTAATACTGGGCTAGTGCACATTTATTTTAGGAAAGGAAATAGGGGAAAACCGAAGAGAGATCCATACCATCTGCAAGCAGGTTGTTGTAAAAACATGAGGAATGTAGCACAGTAACTGAAAAAGAACTAGCAACCTCTTGGACGGTAAACAAGTCTTAAAAAGTTCTTCTGGAACACAAAGTAATTGTTTACTCTAATCACAAAGTATTATGTTACTTACAAAATGTACATTGTACGACAATGTAAAAAGTACATAGATTGTATGTCTGTAACAGTTTGACTATGTCATTAAACACATTCAAAGAAAGGATAGTGTCATTGCTGATGCTCTTTGAAGAGTATCTATGGGGGGTGATTCATAAAACAATAATAGAGAGGTAGAAAGGGCATTCAAAATTATAAAGAAATAAAAGATGAAGAATAAATTTTGAACTTTTGTAACACTACTGGAAGTAACTAAAATAAGATGAGAACTGAAAATTATTGAAGACTTATTTAGGCAAAAAGAGGAAAGGAAACGTTAGCAATATTACAAGGTACATAAAGGGATTTCATTTAGAAGGTGTAGGCAAGATTTGGTTGATTGGAAGTTATGCTGGCCTGGACAACACACTGACACTTCAATTAAATATGCAAAGTCTTAAGATTGAACCTTACTGCCAGCCACCACAGAGACTATGTCTGAGTCGTTCACTTAAGACAGCCAATAAAACCAGCTGTCCCTCAGAATTCTAAGTCTGGTTTTATGCATGATCTGGCAATGCCAATGGATGTGAAACTGCTAGAGGAAGTGTTATCTCCTTTATCATCTTGTGGCCTAGTGATGAACACCATGCAATGTAGACACAAAGTCGCGAGTTTGAGTGCACATTTCACCTTATTTTTTAAACAGCATTTCGGTTGTCTGATAAAGTTAGCAGTCTGATGTTATCTCAACCATAAAAAGCCTAGCTTTGTAAAACGACAGTAATAGCAAAAACTTCCCGAAACAATTACTCAAAGCAGTTCATGGCTGCATCAACATCAGAATAGCTTATGCTCGAGAGTTTCCTCGCCATACCGCCGCCACTGGCTACCAGCCACACGCCACCCACCGCCTCACATCAAGAGCTGTCCGACCAGGTGACCGTGGCGTGACCGCCACTTTCTAGTTTGAAGTTCTAGTATGTATCTTGCAGTTAAATATTGGATTTTGCGTACTTGAATCTATTTAACGTTGTTTAAGTGTCGTAAAATAGAGTCGAAGTGGAAAAAAGTCTAATTTATGTGACATACGTTTCGCTTTTAGTTTAATAGAGGGGTGAAGTTAGGGGTGGTCCCTCGAATCCTTTGTACTGAGTGTGGAGCCAGTGCTTTCCGGCTAAACACGTCAGAAAAGGATTTTCTAGTTTCGAGAAAAATCGTTCTGGCAGGAATGATTTTCAATATTCAGTAAGTATCAATAATGTGATGAACTGTGACAATTTTTAACTGCCATGCAAGATTTTCAATCAACAGGCAACATTCAGAAATCTGGTTTAGGAAACTGCATGCTCTAATTCAAGGCAATTAAAACTAAAGTGGTGAATACTATTGCATATTTCTTGAACGTCATCAGTTTGCTCACTGAGCATTCCTATGCAACTTTGTTACTGGTGATGAATTATGATGCATTTATGTTAATTTGTTAAGAAGAAATTAATTTCTTAAGAATAATTTAACGGCTGAGCCCAAATAAAAGATATGTATTCGAGCAAAGGCTAGTGTGAACAAAATATTTTATATCTGATAATTGAAAATGTGTGTTGTGCGCTATGAACTCCTTCCCTGGAGTGTGTCCACTGCAGCTGGTATTTTTTGCCAACAACTAAGACACCATTCGGTCGCTATGTACGACAACAATCGACAAAACTACATCATGTGCTGCTATTACACAATATCACTTTGTTGATTGCACAAACAAAGCTATCCAAGAGTCATCTCTTACACACATGTTCTTCTGATCTTATGCACTCAGATATTTACCATTCCCACTCCTTATCGAACAACCACCAAGAAAATTCCTTTCCAGACGAAAATACAGCTCATACTATCTTTCTATAGATGTGGTATTCGTAAACTACATAAACATTGTCAGACTGTTGTAGATAATGTGAAAGAATATATATTCGATGATTATGCTTATTGTTGTGTCTAATAAACTAATTCAGAACGCTATTTAATGAATTACAACTTATCACTGCAACATTACAAGAAAAGTATATTTTAACAAAACATAATCAAACAATGGAAAGTCTAAGTTGGTATATCAACAATATCATGAAAAGAATAGATTGTTACTCACCATAAAGATAACATGTTGAGTTGCAGAGCCCGCATCTCGTGGTCGTGCGGTAGCGTTCTCGCTTCCCACGCCCGGGTTCCCGGGTTCGATTCCCGGCGGGGTCAGGGATTTTCTCTGCCTCGTGATGGCTGGGTGTTGCGTGCTGTCCTTAGGTTAGTTAGGTTTAAGTAGTTCTAAGTTCTAGGGGACTTATGACCACAGCAGTTGAGTCCCATAGTGCTCAGAGCCATTTGAACCATTTTTGAGTTGCAGACAGACACATCAGAAAGACTGTTACATTGAGCTTTCAGCCAAAGCCTTCTTGAGATGGAAAAAGAAAAACACACAGACATTCACACAATGAAGTACACCTCATGCACACATGATTCCTGTCTCTGGCCTCTCCAGCCACAATGCAAAGCTGTCAGGCCCAACATTAGGGGGCTGTGTGGGAGGGAAGGGGGAAATGGGAAGCAGGAAAGGAGAGGAACAAAGAAGGGGAAAAGAGTAGTGGATGCAGTGACAGAGAGTGGCGGCCAGTGAGGGTGAGGGGACGTGAATTGGGAGTAGGGGATAGAACAGAGGAGGCAGAAACTGTTGGACGACTCATGCAGAGATGTTAGATTACCGTAGTTTGAGGCCAGGGTGATTTTGGGTGCAGAGAAAGCGTTGTAAGGATAACTCCAGTCTGTATGGTTCAGAAACGCTGGTGGTGGACGTGAGGACCTAGATGGCCTGGGTTGTGAAGCAGCTATTGAAATCAAGCATGTTATATTCAGTTCCATATTGTGTCACAGTGTGCTCAACTTCACCCTTGGCCACAGTTTGGTGGTGGCCATTCATCCTGGCAGACAGCTAGTTGATACTCATACCAATATAATAAGCTGTACAACGATTTCAGAAGACATTGTATATGACATGGCTATTTTCACAGGTGACCCAACCTCTTATGGGGTACTGGGTTATGGGGTGGGATAATACTGTGCCAGGTTTGGAAACAGAAGTGTTGGGTAGGTCGATTTGGCAGGTCTCACTGCAGTCCTTACACAGGGATATGATCTCTGTCGTAAGGAAAAGAGCATGTGGTACACCTTTTCAGGAAGCTACCTCTTACTTTTTTAGCTATTCCACTTTCTTCAAAATTTATGAACCAAGTAATATTAAAGTTAGAGCATTCTATTTCTGGAATTAGGTTCAGTTTGTCATAACAACCACAGTAGAAGTTTTCAGGAAGCTACCTCTTTACTTTTTGAATTATTCTATTTTTCCAAAGTGTAGTAGTGCATATTGTCGCAGAACAATTACAGATTGTGGTCGCTTTAAGATTATGCTAGGCGAGACAGATACTGTGGACGGAAGATGAGCATCCGAGAGTGTGGAGACTATGTGTGCTGGAAAAAGTGATCATTCCAGCAGTCAGCGCTAGAAAGGTAACTGTCATGTGTCATGGCATGAATCAACCCATGGATCGTGTAGTGGAATGTAAGAGAAGCATAGCTCTGAAGAATAACTAGGTCATCCCAGCCTCTGTCGTTTCGTTTAAGAACGGATTCGGTGAATTGTGGATAGTTAACTATCACCAAGAATCACAGATCCTTTCAAGATGCAAGTGCGTAGCAAACGCTGAGCCGTGAATTGTAGAACAGCTGAGCATCGTAGAAACCTCCCATTTCGAGTCTGTGGGGGAAATTAGCGCTACCATTACGAGACAACATTTTCTACCTCGACTATCACCAGATCTCACTAAGGAACAACAGAAGAAGCTACTTACCATTCTTAAAGAGTTTCTCTCAATGCTTCAGTCCACAGGTGAAGAGCAAATTACACAAATTGACGGTGAAGCACAGGATTAGCATTGGAGACCATCAACCAATAAGGCAGAGAGAATATCGTGTGTCAGCAATGGAATGTCGAATAATTCGCGACGAGATAGAGAAAATGATGAAGAATGACATCATTCAGCCTTCGCAGAGCCCACGATCATCACCAGTGGTTCTCGTCAGGAAGAAGGATGGCAGTTGGCGCTTTTGTGTTGATTACAGGAAACTCAATAAGATAACTAAAAAGGACGTTTATCCTCTTCCACGAATTTACGATACACTAGATTGTCTGAAAGGGGGCTAAGTTTTTCTCAATCATGGACATGTACTCGGGATACTGGCAAATCGAAGTTGATGGGGGCAGATAGTGAGAAAACTGCATTCATCAACCCTGAGGACCTATGATGGATAATCTTCTAAAGCATCTGAAGTGGACGATGTGTCTTTGTTATTTAGATGACATTATAGTGTTCTCAGATACATTTGATTAATAAATAAAAAGACTGAGAGCCGTTCTTAAGTGTCTCCAACAAGGCGGACTGAAACTTAAATCAAGAAAGTGTCTCTTTGGAGCAAAAGAAATCAAAACACTTGGACATTGTGCCAAACGATGGTGTGCGGCCAGTCTCAGAAAAGGTGAGATTTATAACGAAATTTTCTATTCCTAAAAGTATTAGAGACGTGAGAAGCTTCCTCGGATTATGTTATTATTACCGTCATATTATCAAAGACTTTTGTATCAAGGCCAGGCCACTCCAAGAGTTGTTAAAAACTGTTGCAAAATTTATCTGGGGTGGTGCTCAACAAGATTCTTTCGATGTGCTGTGAAAAGCTGTAACGACTGGCCCTGTACTTGTTCAGTACGATGAGAGAGCATCTACAGAACTACACACAGATGCCAGTGGGTATGGGATCGATGCTGTTCTGGTGCAAATTTCAGATGGGAAAGAGAAGGTTATAGCCTATGCTTCTAGGACACTTATAAAAGCCAATAGAAACTACTCAACTAAAGAAAGGGAATGTCTTGCTGTGATCTGGGCCATGTGGAGATTTCGACAGTATCTCTATGGAAGGCCATTCACAGTTGTTACAGACCATTACTCACTTTCTTGGCTGACAGGTCTCAAGGATCCAACAGGACGACTCACCAAGTGGGCACTACGTCTTCAAGAGTATAACATTACCATAGTGCACAGAAGTGGAAGGAATCACCAAGATGCCGACTGTCTCTCAAAACACCCTGTACAAGACCATCAAGCCTTTGACGAAGATAGTGACGGTCTCGCTGCACTCCAGGATCTCTCTGCTGAACAGGAGGACGCCAAGATATCTCAAATTATATTTGCGTTAAATCGGTCAGAGGATGTGAAAGGACAATTTATGGTAGTTAGTGGATTACTTTGCAAGAAAAAGTTTGATCCGTTTGGAAAGAGGTGGCTATCAGTGGTTCCTAATCACATGCGCTTAGATGTTCTACAAAAATTCCATGACACACCTGAGGCCGGACATTTAGGATTTATTAAGACATGATAGGATCCGCAAGAGATTTTTCTGGCCATGTTTATTTAGGAGTGTCCGTCACTATGTGTCGCACTAGCGAGAGTGCCAGAGGAGAAAAGCAGTTCCTCAGAAACCACCTGGCCGACTCATACCAATTCCACCAGGCGAAACGCCTTTCCAGTGTGTTGGGATTGACCTCCTCGGACGATTTCCAACGTCTGCTAGTGGCAATAGATGGATTATTATTTGCACTGATTATCTGACACGTTATGCCATTACAAAAGCCGTGAAAACAGCCGAAACATTCCAGGTAGTCAAATTCATAATGGAAGACATTGTATTAAAACACGGTGCCCCAAGGTCGTTAATTACGGTTCGTGGGAAAGTTTTTCAGTTGAATCTTGTGACAGAGATAAACCGTCGGTGCAACATTACTCATACTCATCACATGACGACTGCCTACCATCCGCAAACTAACAGGCTTACTGAACGCCTTAATAAGACCTTGGCTGACATGTTCGTCAGTGTTGAGCAGAGCAACTCGGATGAGTTGCTCCCTTTCGTGACGTTTGCCTACAACAACGCCAAACAAGACACCACGTCATTTTTCCTGGTGCATGGGCGTGAGGAGACTACGACTACGGACACTGTGTTGCCGTTACATCCTGATGACGTGGACGACGACTACATCGGCCATGTGTTAATCAGAGCTGAGGAAGCTCGGCAGTTAGCTCGACTCGACACGCTGCAGGCTCAAGAAAACGATAGCCGAAGGTATGACGCGAGCAACCTCCCTGTTGTCTACCAGCCTGTTGACCTCGTCTGGATCTTCACTCCTGTTCAGAAGGTTGGTCTCTCTGAGAAACTCCTTATGCGCTGTTTTGGACCTTATAAGGTTCTAAGACAGTTGTCTTATGTTACTAATGAAGTTGAAGATTTCGAGCCCGACACAAGACGACGAAAGATCAGGGATACGGTCCACTTCATTCGAATGAAGCCCTATAAGGAGCCTGCAACCCATCGTAAATTCGAAACTCCAGCGATATGCAACAAGCAGAAAGGTGACGAAGAGCGTAGTGGCAAAGTAAGTTCTAAGAAGATCACCGCCAGCGTGAACATCAGGCATAGGGAGTCGAAGTATGAAGGACAGAAGACTCGTTCCCGGACTAGGACGACGTAACACTGAGGCGCTGTTCTCTTAAGAAGGGAGCTATGTCGCAGAAAAAGCTGAATAGCACAGTCACCGTGGTATAGTGGTTATGGTACTAGCATGGAGGGTTGTGAGTTCAAAATTCACCTTGACTGTAAAATTTTAATTTATATATTCGGTTCGAGTACATTCTAGAAGTATCCACAAATGTCGGGAATCACTGAACTCGAATGTTCTGTAACTTTATATACAGGGTGTTTCAAAAATGACCGGTATATTTGAAACGGCAATAAAAACTAAACGAGCAGCGATAGAAATACACCGTTTGTTGCAATTTGCTTGGGACAACAGTACATTTTCAGGCGGACAAACTTTCGAAATTACAGTAGTTACAATTTTCAACAACAGATGGCGCTGCAAGTGATGTGAAAGATATAGAAGACAACGCAGTCTGTGGGTGCGCCATTCTGTACGTCGTCTTTCTGCTGTAAGCGTGTGCTGTTCACAACGTGCAAGTGTGCTGTGGACAACATGGTTCATTCCTTAGAACAGAGGATTTTTCTGGTGTTGGAATTCCACCGCCTACAACACAGTGTTGTTGCAACAAGACGAAGTTTTCAATGGAGGTTTAATGTAACCAAAGGACCGAAAAGCGATACAATAAAGGATCTGTTTGAAAAATTTCAACAGACTGGGAACGTGACGGATGAACGTGCTGGAAAGGTAGGGCGACCGCGTACGGCAACCACAGAGGGCAACGCGCAGTTAGTGCAGCAGGTGGTCCGACAGCGGCCTCGGGTTTCCGTTCACCATGTTGCAGCTGCAGCCCAAATGACGCCAACGTCCACGTATCGTCTCATGCGCCAGAGTTTACACCTCTATCCATACAAAATTCAAATGCGGCAACCCCTCAGCGCCGCTACCATTGCTGCACGAGAGACATTCGCTAACGATATAGTGCACAGGATTGATGACGGCGATATGCATGTGGGTAGCATTTGGTTTACTGATGAAGCTTATTTTTACCTGGACGGCTTCGTCAATAAACAGAACTGGCGCATATGGGGAACCGAAAAGCCCCATGTTGCAGTCCCATCGTCCCTGCATCCTCAAAAAGTACTGGTCTGGGCCGCCATTTCTTCCAAAGGAATCATTGGCCCATTTTTCAGATCCGAAACGATTACTGCATCTCGCAATCTGGACATTCTTCGTGAATTTGTAGCGGTACAAACTGCCTTAGATGACACTGCGAACACCTCGTGGTTTATGCAAGATGGTGCCCGGCCACATCGCACGGCCGACGTCTTTAATTTCCTGAATGAATATTGCGATGATCGTGTGATTGCTTTGGGCTATCCGAAACATACAGGAGGCAGCGTGGATTGGCCTCCCTATTCGCCAGACATGAACCCCTGTGACTTCTTTCTGTGGGGACACGTGAAAGACCAGGTGTACCGCCAGAATCCAGAAACAATTGAACAGCTGAAGCAGTACATCTCATCTGCATGTGAAGCCATTCCGCCAGACACGTTGTCAAAGGTTTCGGGTAATTTCATTCAGAGACTACACCATATTATTGCTACGCATAGTGGATATGTGGAAAATATCGTACTATAGAGTTTCCCAGACCGCAGCGCCATCTGTTGTTGACAATTGTAACTACTGTAATTTCAAAAGTTTGTCTGCCTGAAAATGTACTGTTGTCCCAAGCATATTGCAACAAACGGTGTATTTCTATCGCTGCTCGTTTAGTTTGTATTGCCGTTTCAAATATACCGGTCATTTTTGGTGGTGGTGGTGATTAGTGTTTAACGTCCCGTCGACAACGAGGTCATTAGAGACGGAGCGCAAGCTCGGGTTAGGGAAGGATTGGGAAGGAAATCGGCCGTGCCCTTTCAAAGGAACCATCCCGGCATTTGCCTGGGTCATTTTTGAAACACCCTGTATATCGTATGTGTTCTGGCCGGAGGCAGTTCGCTCCGCGATCTTGTATGTGCAAGTGCTGAATAAACCTTCGTTAAGTGAAATTAGTGTTCGTCTTTCATCTAATTACACCTTTTTCTACGTGACTATATTATTAAAGTTAGATATTTCCACCACCAGATTTAGATGCTGTTTATAATAAAAACTTATGGTACAAGCTTTCACGAAGTTACCTCATTTACTTTTTGAATTATTAAGAAAAAATAAATTTTTGTACGTAAAATTTGTTGAAAGCGTTAGACTGAGTAACATTTGTCATTAAGCTATTAAGCCAAGATGACAGAAGTACATTTAGTATATAAAATAATGAAGTTGTACCAAATTTCAGAATACTATCGTAATTTTACAGAGGTACAGAGATTACAACACATAAATTTAAGAGGCCACCACCTACCCTGATGGCTAAGTTTGTAAACTGTTTGCATGCTGCTGAGGTTCAGATACACTGTGCACGGCACAATGGCATGCACAGTACACTTGAACTACGGCAGCATACAGATGAGTCACGTTTTATGCTCTATCAGACTGAAAGCGATCACACTGCAACAGTTGGCGGGAGATTCCATACTGGAAGAGGGAGAGTTAAGGTCTGGGGAACGTTTTCATGAAATTCCCTGGGTGATCTCATCATTGCGGAAGGCACAGTGTATCAACATGAGTACGTATCTATCCCTGGGGACCGTGTTCATCCCTGCCGTTTGTTTTTCTTTGGCACGATGACATCTACCAGCAGGAAAATGCAATATGTCACACAGCTCATACCATATTTCCGTGATTTGAAGAGCACCAGGATATTCACTGTACTCCTCCAGCCACCAAACACAATGGAGAATCTGTAGGACTACCTTGATTAGGCTGATCGCACCATGTATCATCAACTGAGATTCTTAGCACAGCTGGCCAAGGCACTGAAGACAGCATGACTCCACACCCCTGTCAATACATTCCATAATCTCATCGACTCTCTTTCTGCATATCTTGCAGTTATCCACACTGCAAAGTGTGGTTATTCAGGCTTCTGACATGTCCTCACATTAATGTGACTGAATAATGTATGTGGATGACTTTATCATTTTAGTTTATGAAAAGATGAAACTGAAAAATTGAAATTAGCTTTAAGAAGCAAATTTGAAATGTAAGATTTAGGGGATTTGAAACTGTTCTTGGGAATTAAGATAGATAGCAGGGAGGATGGAATCGTTTTGAGTTGGAAAACTTATACTTTATTAAGATAATCAGCATTTTAGTGTCTCCCTTTTGGAAGTGGGACTATAAAAGATTAAAACACATAGATGTTAAGTATCAGTTTGTTAAAAACTTATGTCTCAAAAGGAAAATAGATGCCAAGTACTATATGTCAGAAAATCAGGTAGCTAACAATTTTGCAAAATCCATGTGCCTATAAAAATGTTGGGAATACATAACGTTGCAGACTATCTTTATACAGAATTGAGGTGGGGTGAAGGAATAGCAGTTCTGTATCGAACTCCTTGTGATCTCTTTGACATATATTAATCTGTGATGATAAATAGCCTTTGATGTGTTCTACTCTGAGTGAATACTTTTGTATGTTGTTATGTTTTTCATATATAGTATGTTCTTGATGTTTCTTCAGTGAATAAATCAGTTAAAATCAAATATTCCCTACTTGCAGCCACGCTCTGCTCTCAAAAGTTACCTAAACAATTCGTACTTAAAATCTCCCAATTTACTATTGCCAAACTATGTTTGGAAGACAGTGGAGTGCCATGTTGAAAGATAAGCTTTATCTTCTACAATACATGCCCACTGTCCTGTAGTTCTTCATCCAGTTGATCCAGACGACTTGTGCAGTATATGCCAGTTAAAATTTTGCTGTTTACAGAGTAATCAATAAGTAGACATTCTTTGGAATGCCACAAAAAGCTCACCTTTTTTTGTTAGGCGAATTCTATTTCGCCATTTATAAAGTAAATCAACTGGCATTTAAACATTTGTTTAAATGGTGTTTTGTTTCAGGCATGAAGTCGTGCTTTTCATATCTGATCAACAGTAGTAAATCTGGGTACAGTAACAGTTTGATTCTTTTCAAAGCAGTTCCAATATAGAAGATTAGCTGATTTTCCTTTTCCCCTTGGTCAGCACTGAAGAAATGTGGCACCCATATATCACATCCATGGCATGAAGTATTCAAACATCAGTGTCAAGTATCATGTCACATACTTCTTGAGATTTTCATTAGCGGTTACAGTTTTTGGATGTCTATCCTGTGGGTCATCTTCCAGAGAAGTACAGCCATTCTTGAATTCACCTGCCTACTTCTCAAACATTGAAAGTAAAGTAGCAGATTTCTTATAAGGTTTCAGTAATGTTTTATGAATTTATGTGGTGATAAATTGTGCAAACAAAATTCTAGACTTTCATCATGATGTAGTATACTTGTTAACCAATTTGAAAGGTATACACAATCTACAAAGGCAAAATTACTTCTCTAATGAAGTTCACATTGTGATATATTTATGAAAAAGATGTATCAACATAACAAAAACTAAATTACATGGTACCAATACCATCTTTGGAACAGACTGAAAACTTGCTGTCTTATTCTTCTTTAGTAACAACACATTAAAGATTTTCCACATTCAGTTTGCAGTCATTATAAATGGCAGTCCTGTTAACAGTGTTCACATTCATAGACATTGAATGCCATCTTGAGATCAGCTGTTAGTGTATCCTTTGTAATATCAAAATTAATTACTATCAAAAGGGTAATGCTCAAATGATATCTTTCTGGTAATGGGCAGGACATCCTAAGGAATCATTCAGTTGAACATCTTGGTCTCAAACTTTTGCTTTTAGCACATGTTTTATAGGACTGCTAACTAACATACATGCAATCATTAAGTATAACGGTCTGATGATTAATGCAAAACTACTAAATTAGAATACTGTGGAAAAATCTCTTTGTTCTGTAAAGTTACAATATGTGAGCTACAAACACAAATAGTTTGACTTGATGGATAAGTGGTGAAGTGCTCAACTATAAATACAAAGGCTGTCAGTTTGAGACTTTGATTTTTATCTAGCACTTATCAAGTCTTTCGTCTCTTGCAATATTCGTTTATGTGAAAAATTTCGAGTTACACCATGCTTCAGAATCCATGTTAAACTTTAGGTTCTCCTATAAATGGCTATGTAAGTCAATTCGAAGTTGGAGGAAGGTAAAAACATACTATCTCCAACAGGACCATGCCTTGTAAAGCACTGTGATATTCAAACCAACATTCAAATTGATGACATTTTTACTTATTGTTAGCCATGGACATTAACATGAAAGAACTACAGATGTTACCAGATAAGGAGCTTCATCTATGACATATGTTACTAGCTTTTTCAAACAAATATACTGTAGTGGTTGGCATTAAGATATCCCTTTTCTTTAGATATTATTCCAGAAAATGCAACAAGATCGGAAGGTAGCGTTGCAGTCGTATTTATGTTTACGTTTTGGCGCAATTAGCTTCAGGAGTCCCTTTTAATTGTTCTATGTTCCTTCCAGCAATTTAAGTAGAGCAAGTCAATTAATTATTAATGTTATATTTCCATAAAATAACGAAAAATTTAAGTTGTTTAATTTAGAAACTTTTGTACTGGTAGTTTGTTTACATACAGTTTGAGTACATTAAAGATATATGAAAGTTGCATTCTATAGTGAATAAATTTATTAACAGATACTGCAATTAAATGAGTGCTGGTTCTTGTTGCAAACGTCAATATTTAACATCTTGCGTTATATCATATATCTGAAGGGCTAACTTGGTAGGCTAATTTTTGTGGATCACAAACAAGGAAAATTTGTGTAGTGTCAAATGTGTCAAGTGATTTAATTCTATTTTGAAGTGTGTAATCTGTGTTGCGAAGTGTGATAAGTGTGGATGCTGCCATAGGATAGTCAACAAGGAAGTGGTATGAGTAGTCTGTGGACTGGAATTTCACTTGCATGGCTGTAATGTGAAACTGACAGGAGAACTCAATAAGGCTCTCCTATGGAGCTGTAGGCTCTGCATAAAAGACAAGAGAATCGCTGAACAGGAGGCAAAGGTTTGTGCTGTTCAGACTGAATTAGAACGGGCCAAATTTGTACAAGGTTGGTTGAAGGGAGAAAAAGATTGTGGTAACTGGGTCAAGGTAACAAGCACTGGGCGAAAGAGGAACAGCTTTTCAACTTCTTCATCTTTATTTGAGCTTACAGTATCGATTAAACTTGACCTGTTACCTGAACTAGGAGTGGGAGTGACTCATTCATCTGTTGGTCACAGAGGGGAGGAGCACTCTTCTAGCAAAAAAACTAACTGTAGGTAGGTACCAAAAGAGAGTGGGAAGAGAGTGTTACTGCTAGTTAGGAGCCACAGGAGGAATGTAGGCCAGATGATACAGGACAGATCAGGTATACAGTGCAAAGTCACAAGTATTGTGAAGCCAAGTACTAGCCTTAAACAGCTCACAGAGAACATAGGGAATTAATGCAAAGATTTTGGCACAGAAGATCAGGTTATTGTAGCAGGTGGAGGGGGAACAGCCTGGCTAAGTACAGAAATTATAGAATTAGGACTGACCTAGATGAAATATGAGTAGCAACTACCCACAAGAATGTGAGTTTTGTGGAGGATCTACAGTGCCATAAGCAGTCCTGGGATAACATTGCTGCCAGCCAGAATGGCCGTGTGGTTCTAGGTGCTACAGCCTGGAACCGCGAGACTGCTATGGTCACAGGTTCGAATCCTGCCTCGGGCATGGATGTGTGTGATGTCCTTAGGTTAGTTAGGTTTAAGTAATTCTAAGTTCTAGGGGACTGATGACCTCAGAAGTTGAGTCCCATAGAGCTCAGAGCCATTTGAACCATTTGATAACATTGCTATGAGATGTGTGAATAGTGAGTTGAATGGGCTGCTGCTGACTGAAATGCAATATCCTAAGAATGCAGTGTTGCTACAATTGGGACGTGGGAAATACTAGTTATATCCTACACCCAAATAGGAGAGGGAATGATAGATTGGCTGGGCATCTTGCAGAAAATGTACAGGTGGCCACCACCATCCAAAGCAAGCTCCCTGTGCTTAGTGGTGTCAGAATAGTAATGTCATCTTATGTCATCAAAATATTAAAGGACTGAGTAATAAGGTAGAAGAGCTTCATGTATGTTTGGACAGTTTGGAGGGCACTGAAAAGATAGAAATCTTGTGTCTATCTGGGCACCAAAAACCCGCAAGGTTAGATAAGTTACATATAAAGGAGTACACTCCAGCAGTTTACTCATGCACAACTAATATGCGAAAAGGAGTAGTTGTTACATATATTATGACAGAACACAAGTCAAAAAATACTTAGACAAGCAGAATTTGTAGAGAGTAGCACATAAAAGTATGTGCTTGTGCATTAATACTGAAAACAGCTCACTTTTAATTTTAAACTTATAGAAATCGCCACTGGGAAAATTTGAACTGTTTGTGAGGAATCTGTATTCGTGACTGTGCTATCTGTAAGACAGCAGCAAACAGTTAATAGTCTATGCTAACTTCAATGCAGATTTTCTAAATGATTCTGATAGGACAAATGATCTGGAAACCTTTTTTGGATCATACAATTTTATCTCAGAATTAACTTTCCTATGCAGCTGGATAAAGCCAGTAGGACACTTACTAATAATTTTTTTCTTTCATGAAGCTCAAAGCAAAAAAATAATTGTTTTCCCAGTAATGAATCCTCTCTGACCATGATACACAGTTAGTTAGGATAGATCACGTAGTATCTTACACTATGGATACTCCTCTGTCGAAATCAGTTAGAATAATTAATGACACCAGGACAAATGTTCATAAGAATAGTTTACAAGAAATAACTTGTTTGAAATTTATAATCAACCAAATACTGAGTTAAAAATTCAGTGATAAATTCATGTCATTATCTGAAAACAGCGTTCTGCAAAAGCTAATCAGAAAGGACATTAAACAGCCATGTAGAAAACTATGGTCACTAGAGGAATTAAATTATCTTGTAAAAGGAAAGGGATATGTATCTGTTGGAAAGAACAAGTAGAGATTCTGGAGTTGTTGCACACAACAAAAACTACTCTAAAGTACTATGAACAATTATTAAAAAATCTAGGAACATGCACAAATATCAGAAATCAGTAATTCAGTCATGAAGCTTAAAGCTACAGAGAATGTAGTGAAATGAGGGACAGAGCAATTAGCTACAGAGTAGGATAATATAAGTATTGAACTGAAAGAAAAGATTGTAAATGATGTGTCACAATAGCACATATGTTTAAGAAATCATTTCCTTAACTTAGAGTTAAGTGTTGGAAGAAAGAGTTTAATAGAAAAATCGCAGTAGTATATTGAAAAAGCAACTCCCATAAAATTAAATCATATGAATGCATCACCAACTTCCTTCTGAAAACAAGAAAATTCTATATTCCCTCAAAAATTAAAACTCATCTGATTTTGATGGTGTTTCCAATAGATTACTAAAGATTTGTTCTCATTTAATAAGTACTGTCTTGTTTGAAATATGGGACACACCACAAACTACAGGTATTTTTCCAGAGAGCCTCAAATGTGCCACTGTCAGACCCATCCATAAGAAGAGTGATAGGAGAGATGTCAATAACTACTGATCTTTTGCACTGTTGCCATCATTTTCCGAAATTTTTAGAAGGTTATGTATTCTAGAATAATATCTCACCTGAGCGACATTAATAGCCTCAGCAAATGACAGTTGGGATTTCAGGAGAATTTCTGTACTGAGAATGCCATTTACATGGTCACTCACCAGATTTTACAAGCATTAAATAATAACTTGGATAAATGTGTGATACACACTGTGCTGTCTCACAATACATTTATTCACTACCAATTTCGATCATGGCCCATCTTCACAGTGGAAAAATATCTATTGTGACAACTTCACATGTCATACATGCTATTTAATCAGAAAAGTGTATGCCATTGCTAACTTGAAAACATTAAAATGATATGAACGTCGTCATACTGACTTTAGCAAACAGAAAACATAGAAAGCATGTAACAGCAGTAAGTGCTTATCATCACTGCTCAGTGCCTGTTACAATGAGGCTTTTACGTCAGTAACTAGTTTAGGAAAGTACACTGTTATACAAATTGGTCATTTTTTACAAACCTAATAAAGTATGCCACACTGAATTAGCATATCATGCTAATATCTTTATATCTATATAATCTGTAAATAGTTATAATAATCATTAACTTTATCTCTGTATTGCCCTGTACAGTCTGGCACAGTAAATCAACATATCACACTGGTAGCTTCATAAAATATTACAATTTATAAATGTTGTATACTCCCATCTCAAAACTCAAAATCATCTGTTGTACGTTCTTCAGATACCTACACTGTATAGAAGGTTTCACTTTTTACACACTTCATTACTACGCATTCAGAGGAATTGAGTGGGAATTTTTAGGGAGATTCTTAAAATATGTGAGACCAAGATATTTCTAGCTGTTGTATACCTCTGCTAGTCTGCCATGCGGCTAGTCAGTTGCAAGTCTATTTCTAGTGCTATGAAGGTGTATTGAAATTCCAAGGTAAAAATTATTCTTGTTTTCTTTGGTATATACTAGGCAACTATAAACATGTAAACTAGATTCTGTCATAATACTCATTTCCTTGAAGTAGTGTCTACATGATTCTATTGGCGTGAGTCCTGCAGTACATCTGATGGCCTCTTATAACCACTTAAATAGTCTTAGATCCCGGTGAGTTACCTTATAGCGAAATTCCATATGTCAGATGGGAACTGAAAACAGCAAGATATGCGTACAGCAGCGGAGTTTCACTTATATACTCTCTCAGCTTATACATCTGATAAATAACATAGATGAGTCTGCAGCTAAATTATCTATATGTGCATCCCAGCTTAGACTTTGATCAATATGGAATCCAAGAAGTTTCAGATTTATTTTCCTTATTGGGCAATACAGTGTTTTCTGTCTTCCAGTTATTTATATGTAGTGCATTAGCCTGAAACTAGGAGGTACACCTATCTATTGCTATTGCTACATGCAGTTGTAACTCATTCATGTTGATATTCTGAGCAATTGATGTAGTGTTGTCTGCATATATAGTACAGCATCACAGGACAGTGTGGAAAGCAGATCATTTATACAGGGTAATTCACATAAGATGTAACACCCCTTTTATGTATTGAATGGCTACACATATCGGAACGTGAGTTTCGGCAAATATTAGAGCATTGAGGACCAACTATTCTTTGTTTGGTTAATGTTTTTAGCACTGGTATCAACTGAGATATTGAAGTAAGTAGTTTTTTTAAATGAAACTGTATACTTTTTGTAACTGTATTCGATAGCTCTTGTACAGTGATAAATCATTCGTTAATGTTGACGTTCAAATCTGTTGTAAAAAAATTCGAGGTATGACACAGAATGTGAGAGCACGATGGCTGGAAACGGCGTTTGTGGTGCAAACACTGCCAAGCAAGCGTCTCCGACCAGGTTGCGTAGTTATATATCGTAAGACAGGCCTACGCTACTTGAATAAATCTTTATTTTCCCTTGAATCAACTTACGACCTAGACGCATGTTCACCTACAAATGTTGTGTACAAAAAAAGGACATAGGTTAGAATCTAATGTATCACAAACGGCTTAGGAAAACTATATCACATTTGCATATCTTCCCATATTTATGTGAACTGAACAGAGAAATCAACTGTTCATTCTCCAAAAATAAAGAGGTCTTATACGCTGCGAAAAGCAACTGCTGTATTAAATATCTAAACGTCAAAAGGAAGATTTGACCTGTATTTCCCCTTTACATGGTTGTGTTCTTCTTAAAGGTAAAATACACTCTGTCAGACAGCTCTCTCTACCTACACTGCTCTAAATTATATCGTATGGCATTCATTCATTGGACTAAACATTTTATTTAAAATATTTTGGTGACCACCAGTACACAGCCAAATAGATATGCTTGTTAACGAAGCGTCGTTCCTTACTGAGAGTAAGTGCGTAGTAACAGAGTTACCAAATAGGTGCAATACACACTGTCGACTTATTTAACATTGCAATGCGATTTACTTCTCACATGAGTGAAATAAACAGTTTACTAACAATGATTTGGTAACAACCTAAATCACATAAGATAAATTTTATCTTCCAAAAAAACACTTTATCCATTATTTAAACATCTGTTCAAACTGTTCACCATGGCAGTCGCCGTTCGAAAGATAGATGAACAGATATAATTACAGTGGATGATATGGTACAG
Source organism: Schistocerca cancellata (assembly GCF_023864275.1). Lineage (NCBI taxonomy): Eukaryota > Metazoa > Arthropoda > Insecta > Orthoptera > Acrididae > Schistocerca > Schistocerca cancellata. The sequence continues at coordinate 540,754,974 of NC_064629.1, read as the reverse complement.
CATGCACTGGCGATTCAACAACACACATCATCTGGTGCAGTTAGGGCTTTGTCATAAACTGCATCTTTGAGTACTGCCCAAAGGAAGAAATGAAGAGGAGTCAAATTGGGGAATGCGCAGGTCATTTGACAACAGAATTTCGTCCTGTCCAACGTCCAGTTCTTATTCTGTATTTGTGTTGCAACACAGGAGGAGTGAGCTGGACAACCGTCGTGCTGTAGCCACATACATTGTCGAATATCCAGTGGTACATCTTCTAGAAGCAGCAATGTCCCACAATGTAATTTCCTATGATGCCGCATCAAATGTTTATACTCCACGGACGTTGATGTTGCACCTCACGAAGTCAGTGTGGATTTTCGGCTGCTCAATAGTGTATGCTATGAAAATTTACATTAGCGTGGTTAGTAAACGTTGTTTCATTGGTAAAGAGCACACGTTGAGAAAAAATAGGGTCGTCTCTCAGGTGCTGAAGGGCAAACTGACAAAATACTCTATGATGTTCGAAATCGCAGTCATCGAGTGTCTGATGTAGTGACAGATGATAGGGATAGAAATTCTGTCAATGCAGGACGCGAATGACACTCGTCTGGCTGATTCCACATTCGTTGGCAATATGTGTTGTCCCACTGTGCGGAATCATTAGCGTCATAGCTAGAACAATTTCTTCGTGTTCTCTGTCAGTTGTCGTCTTCTTTCATGCGCTCTTTTTGGCTTCTAGCAACCTTTCCGCACTAGTGTCTTAACAACTCGTGCTATTGCCTGGTGCATCAGACATTGGCGATCCAGATAGATAGCCCTATACCGCTGTACTGTTTTTCGGCATTTTTTTCACATTTGCCATAAGAAAGTGGTATATCCAACTTATCCTCGTTGGTGGACAGACGCACAAATGTTGAAACAGAAATGAGCGACCTGCAGTGCAGACAATTAAACAGGCAATGTGTTAACATTCTGACACAGCTAAGCACGAGACGTCTGCTTGGTAGTGTTGGCGTCGCTAATGCCTATTCTGGCCACTGTGCTCTCCGATTCCAGGACATTTCTCGAACTGTTTATGACGTCGATATTAACAAACGCTATATCACTGTAATTCTCTTCTCAAAAGCTATCGAATGTAGCTATAACAAGCATAAAGTTCAATTTGAAAAAACGTACTTGCTTCTTAGTTGATACCAATACTAAAAACATTAAGCAAAAAAAATACGTGTCCCTCGACGCTCTAACATTTGCCGAAAACCGCGTTTCGATATGTGTAACCATTCACGAAATAAGAGGGTTTTTACATCTTACGTGACTCACTCTGTAATGAACAGAAAGTGCCCAAAACGGAGCCCTGTGGCATTCCTTTTTTAACAGGTAAGGGATCTGACTTTTAGTTATTCACACAAACTAAGTATTTTCTACTACTTAGTTATCACGGCAGTGGGAAAGGGGCTTTCTCTCCTATTCTGTAGTACTGTAGCTTCTGTATTAAAATAGTGTGGGACACTGTATGAAAGGCTTGTCTTAAATCCAGTAGTGTCACACAACTTATTGACTTACTCTCTGCAGTCATATACTTTTGTTATGATCCTGTCAACTGCTTTCACAGTAGAGGGGTAAATCAAAACCCATACTGTGCAGGACAGATCAGGTTATTATATTCAAAGTATTAGTTCATCTGCTGGTGTATACAGTACTCTATTATTTTAGAAATAATTGGGACTAGTGAAATGGGTCATTAATTTAATGCAATATTGTTCTACCTTTCTTATGGACCGCCGGCCGGGGTGGCCGAGCGGTTCTAGGCGCTACAGTCTGGAACTGCGCGACCGCTACGGTCGCAGGTTGGAATCCTGCCTCGGGTATGGATGTGTGTGAATTCCTTAGGTTAGTTAGGTTTAAGTACTTCTAAGTTCTAGGGGACTGATGACCTCAGAAGTTAAGTCCCATAGTGCTCAGAGCCATTTGAACCACTTTTCTTATGGACCAGCTTGATTATGTTTTTTTTAGGTAGTCTAGGTACATCCATGTTAATATTTTGTATATTATTTATGCTGAGAGCGTTTCTTATTTGTTTAGTAAAAAAACTGGAAAATCTATAGTAATCTCCTGTTCAAGAATTACTGAGTTTAGCTATTCCTACACAGAAAGTTACATGACTCCATTCAGAACATTTAGATGCTTTATTGGGTAATGGTTGCAGCAGTGCTTTTGCTTTGCTCATGTCTTCATCGATGTTGGTTTCTGATATAGGATTGACAAAGTATTTATTTAGTGTATCAGAACTTGATATACTGTAATCTTTCTTTTTACAATTTTTATCAGTTTTGAAGAGTTCAGTATGTATCTGTCATCGACCTTGCATTTTACTGCCTTGATTGCAGATCTGTGGTGCTTTTTTATGCTCTTGTATTTATCTCTGTCTGCTTTACTGTGTTACGATCTGTCATGATACAGGAGCATCAGGATTTTTAAATTATTTAGTTGTGGTGTGTACCAGTGTTTTGAACTTCATGGTTTGGAATGTGGGTTATGCTTGTGATGTTTCTTGTAATATCTGGGTCATATTTCTTCAAAGATTTTAGTTACCACTTGTAAAATTTTTTGTTGACTCAGTAGCATTCATATCATGTGTAAGTAGTTGATTCCAGTCTACTAATGTTAATCAAGACTTTAGTTTGTTTAGCTTCTTTTCATTTATGGGTCTGATTATTATTTCCTGACAAGTATATGTTTCATGATCCAGAGGAATTCTAAGTCACTGTCCTTCATGACAGAAGTATCTAGTTTGATTGTGTTAAACTGACATCCATTCATGTGAAAATTATGGATAATGTTATCCAAACATCTATTCAGTCTGGCAGGCTTAATTTAGTGACCTTAATGTATCAAGCAAATTGCTTCCAATTATACTTCGAAACCTAATGTCTATATTAATGAACCAAGACTACAGAGTTCTGAAATATCTCTATTAACAAAATCTTCACTGCAATTGGGAGGACAGTATACAAACATAACTCAACTGAAGAACTGAAGAAACTGGTACACCTGCCTAATGTTGTGTAGGACCCTCATGAGCATGCAGTAGTGCCACAACATGACCTAGCATGGACTCGACTAATGTCTGAAGTAGTGCAAAAGGGAACTGATACCACGAATTCTGCAGGGCTGTCCATAAATCCGTAAGAGTACCAGGGGGTGGAGCTCTCTTCTAAACAGTACATTGCAAGTCATCCCAGATATGCTCAATAATGTTCATGTCTGGGGAGTCTGATTGCCAGCGGAAGTGTTTAAACTCATAAGAGTGTTCCTGGGGCCCCTCTGTAGCAATTCTGGACGTGAGGAGTGTCGCATTGTCCTGCTGGGTTGCTCAAGTCCATCTGAATGCACAATGGACATGAATGGATGCAGATGATCAGACAGGATTCTTATGTACATGTTACCTGTCAGAGTCACATCTAGACTTATCAAGGATCCCACATCATTCCAACTGCACCTGTCTCACAACATTACAGAGCCTCCACCAGCTTGAACTGTCCCCTGCTGACACGCAGGGTCCACTGATTCATGAGGATGTCTCCAAGCCCATACACGTCCATCCATTCGATACAATTTGAAACGAGACTCATACGACCAGGCAACATGTTTCCAGTCGTCAACAGTCCAAAGTCAGTGCTGACAGGCCCAGGTGAGGCGTAAAGCTTTGTGTTGTGCAGTCCTCAAGGGTAAATGAGTGGGCTTTTGGCTGAAAAAGTCCATATCGATGATGTTTCGTTGAATGGTTCACACATTGCTGACACTTGTTGATGGCCCAGCATTGAAATCTGCAGCAATTTGCACTCCTGTCACGTTGAACGGTTATCTTCAGTCGTCGTTGGTCCTGTTCTTGTAGGATCTTTTTCCGGCCACAGCAACGTCAGAGATTTGATGTTTTACCAGGTTCCTGATATTCACAGTACACTCAAGAAATTGTCATGTGGGAAAATGTCCACTGCATCGCTACCTCAGAGATGCTGTGTCCCATCTCTCGAGGGCCGACTATAACATTACATTCAAACTCACTTAAATCTTTATGACCTGCCTTTGTAGGAGCAGTAACCGATCTAATAACTGTGTCAGTCTCTTGTTGCCTTATATAGGCGTTACTGGCAGCAGCTCCACATTCTGCCTGTTTACATATCTCTGTATCTGAATACGCATGCCTATACCAGTTTCTGTGGCGCTTTAGTGTATAATCTACAGTCTTTCCAACAGTACTGCAAAACTTCAATGTTAGATTCCATACAAAGTACTGTTACATAATTCATAATTTGCATTGTTACATAATTTATAATTTAGTTTCCGTGTTTCATTAATGTAGATAGACACACCACCATGTTTCATATTTGTTCTGCAGTTACATGTATGGAATTCATAGCCATTTGGTACACTTAAATCTAATTCTGTATGTGATAACAAGTGTTCATACTACAGTTTAACTTTTCCAGCAAGTATTGGAGTTCCAGACGTCTACTTTTTAAGGACTGTACATTTACATGAAAGAAGACTAGGTTTTTTTCATTGCAAGCCGTTGTTAATAAGTCTACTTCAGAATCATCAGGATTTGCTACTCTACTTGACAGTTCTAGTTGTTCTACATTATTATATTTTAACACGGAGGAATGCATAGTTGCAGATGGCACCTCTCCATTTATTGCAGTTGTTACTGATGGCACACTGCTGTAATGTTTCTTGTCTCTTGCAAAAAAACCATGATTATAATGTAGAGCGACTGGTTTCTTTCTATTCTCAATAGGTTACAGATGCCTTTTATTTCCTTCACTAATCTTAATTTCTCTTTCGTGTTTGTGTGAAGTCCATGCTGTGATCTTTATGTAGTTTCTGTAACACTGAATTGTGAACTCTATTTCCCTATTAACACAAGACCACTCTGGGAGATCGTACCATAATTGTACCTTAGTTATGGCAACATTGGTGTGGTGCAATTGCAGCAGTCATTTCTTCTAACTTTGTAGTGCTGATTTTCTTTCATTTTTGTATGCGCCATTGACGCCTCCTAAATCATAATACAGTTGTCTTTGTTCACTTTGTTTCTTTCTAAGGTTAAATTTTCCACCACAGAATTACTATAGCATCAGGTTTGACCTTACGAAAAACAGAATTATTTGACCTCACATTTTCACGTGGTGAAACAGAGAGTCTTTTTCCATGGCTATCAACATAAATTATGAGGTTTTTTGTTTTCCTTGTCATTTGAATATTATGGTTAACAGCTTTATTGGACGCTTTGATGTGTACTGCTTTGTCTGTGCTAGCACATTTTTGCCACCTAAATCTTGGGGTGGATAAATAGATAAGACAAGTGAAGGAACGAACTTACTTGTTCTGAATGCTTGTACATTTTCTTCGATAAACTGTGATGAGTGAACAGTTCTGTCTTCACTGTCTTGAGAATAACTGGTGAAAAAATTTCTTACACGTCGGCTGTTATCGTTCATGCTAACTCAAAATGACTCAGCTCTCTCTGTAGACGATCTGTAGAACTCATCTGCTGTTTCTTCGTTGCTAGTTATCAGAGTTCACGAAAATAGGATTTGCACTCGCTGTATTTCCAGTCCAGTATCAGTTTTTTGCCCTCTCTCACTGGAATGTCCACTTTACTGCACCAAAATGAATATTTTTATTGGATTGGTTACAAGTAATACCAGTTGTCACTGATGCACTTCTCACATAGTCCTTCTTCTAGAGATGGAAAAATGCGGTGGGCACTGTACTGCTTCGTTTTATACACTTATTTTGTTTTTAAGTTCCCACCCCGCTTTTGCTGTAGCAGTGTTTCTATTTACGTTTCAGCCCCGTAATCTCATTCAGTAGCACAGTGATGACCTCATCTGCACAGTCTTCATTCCTAAATTTTAAGCCTAATTCGTAGTCATGGCATTTATTGCACATCCAGATCTTTCGTTCTGTGTTTTCATTAACACAGCTATAGCGGCCTATCGTCTTGCATTTTACTCACGTGATACCTTTCGTCGCACTTTTTTCGCAGTAACAGATGTTTGTACTCATTTTTTCCGAGTAGCCATGAGACGCTGTGGTTGCTTCACTTGAGAATTCACTTACATGTTTTTCCGTTTTCGCGTTTGTTAATTCCACCACTTTTGTTATTATATGAAACGAATTACACTCTGTTTTACTGAATAAATATAATACTTTGCGTTTCAGACACTTTTCTCCAGAATTATTAACAGTATTTGCAGGACGTCTAAACTCACAAGTTACACTCAGTGCCATCTCAGAAGTCTTCTCATTCCACATCATTACTGTTTACCATACAAATTATCTGTAGAGCACGAAACTAATTAAACTAAAGATGTGGATATTAGCAAATCATTAATTCGGAAAGGATTAGAATATATTTACAATAACTTGGAAACTTCATCCTATTATCCCATTCTTAATTTCTGTTTTTCCACAACACAAAGACTTTAAAAACACACACAGGATCTAATTTCCATTTTGAAATTCCATAAGGATGGAGTAAAAATATCTCTGGAGTAAGCAATGCGTTCTGCACGTGCTGTCAGCATTAAATTGCAAACGTCATACGATATCGGGACGACATTGTTTGTTTGTTCTTGTGACAGAATTCGAAACTTGTAATATTACACGTTTTTGTTGCGTGTCCACCATTTATTTATTCGTAACAGCGATGAAGAATTACTGTAGTAGCTACAGGTGCAAAGAGAAATAAACGAAATGAGAAAAAGTTTGGTTTTGTATGAATACTTTGACATACCGCTACCATACTGTGCTGTTCTGGTTGCATTTTGAATAAATGTTTTAAATCTATTATTATTTACTTGAAATATGTAGGATTGTCGAGCAAAGTCTTTGCTTCAAGTTATTGTCCTTATCATTTGATCAACATGCATAAAATATTAGGACATAAGGTGCCATCAAACTCCTTCATATGTGTCACTGTCCACTTCCCTTCATGTTGTTACACGATCTACGTCTCAACACATGACACTGAGGAGCTAAAATAAATGTTATGAGGGAAACTGTATTGCAACTTATGCAATCTTCATTGTGTTTGGGAGGGGGGGGGGGGGAGGAGGAACAGCGGCGAGAAAAGAGTGAAATTCGTCAAATATATTTTTTATATTTGGGATACATTTAGCTCTGTAGTATATTTAACCACTGATCGGCCTTTTTTCAGTTCTACTTAGTCTGTAATGTAGTGGGAGCATGTTCATTAAATGTGCAACATAAATACGTCAGAATGTTAACAGTAAGCAAAATTGTGCTCTAGCCTGAAGGACTGAGGAAAACAAATATACAACAATCGGAGAAAAACGATGAAGATGCAGATTGTATAATCGCAAATGTGTGGCAAATTTAGTACTTTTTGGAACTGTTTCAAAGGCACCTGCTTGCTATTAAGCCGTTTTGCAATGCTATCACAGCAAAAAAATTACGACAACATACTCGGCAATTCGATAAAGTTCCGTGTAAAGCGTAAAGATAATAATGGCTGTCCCAGATATCAAAAAATGAGTGCATCTGGGCTTTGAAACTGCCTCTTCATTTTCGCCGTCCGAGGTGGCCAAGCGGTTCTAGGCGCTACAGTCTGGAACTGCCTCGGGCATGGATATGTGTGATGTCCTTAGGTTAGTTACATTTAAGTAGTTCTAAGTTCTAGGGGACTGATAACCTCAGATGTTAAGTCCCATAGTGCTCAGAGCCATTTGAACTTCTTCATTTTCCTCTTCAGAGATAAAGAGTCCGCTTTATTCCATGTATAAAATGCAAATTGAGTCTGTACCAAATCCACCACACCTACAAAGAGACTGTGTACTAGTGAGGTAATGACATTCTAAAATCTTTAAGGACAAAACCTATAATGCTCGAACAGTCCATGGGTGTATGTAGGTGCCACCACCCTGCGCAGAAGTATGGGGTGCTAAAAACACTGGTGCACAGTTCGCACACCATCTCTGACGCAGAGAATGTGCCCCAAGAGCTGGAACATCTCAAAACTGTATTCCGGAAAACCGGGTACTCGGAATGGCATATCAGACGCGTTCTCCACCCCAGTTCTACAGTACAGCGTGTGGAGACGGAAGAAGTCACGGAGAGAGAGATACCTACTGCCTCTATACCGTATACTGGCGCACTATCGGGGAAAATAGGACGAATATTGAGAAAACACCGAGTAGGAACTATCTTTTGCCCACCAAATAGAACACGAGCATTAATGGCAAGTGTCAAAGACGATCTCGGTTTGCGGAAGGCCGGCATATACCAGATTCTGCGTCAGTGTGGGAAGACTTATATTGGACAGACAGTGCGCACCATCTAAGATCGAAGAAACTGAAGAATCAAAACTTTCGATGTTCCTGGATCACGTGACCACGGTGGCTATTTATGTTAACACAATATCTGTTCTGCGCATCCGAATGTTCACTGCAGAGCTATTTGAACTCGATGGCGTCACTAAAGCTAGCAGTTTGGAGTAGCAATATGGCAGCGAACGCAAAGGACGTGTAAACAGTGTTTATTTACTGATGAAACCCTTGTATGAAGTGGGAACAGATTGATCCACAACTAGGTTGCCTCCACAGTTTTGACATATTAGTCAATACATATGTCGTATTTGGCTGTAATTTTTCATACAGCAGAAGGACCATACAAGGAAAGGAACATGTCTTAATGCAAACATAACTAGAAGCGTCTTACCTTTTTTTGCTTTTGTATTTTGTGTAAGTCTAAATACTTACATTAGAGTTTATCTTATCCTAAATTCCTGAAGTTTTCAAACAGTTTATGTATTTTTTAAGTGCTTTAACAATATAATATTAACAGGTGTAGCTTAATAATGTGCTTTTAACCAGCTTTGATCAACTTTGGCTTTTCTTCTAATAGTATGCTCTTTATGAAAGTGCTCTTATAAGTAGAAAGTGCTATTTGTCATTGATAACAAGTGTCTTTATTCATTTCAGTGGTCTGCAGTCTGCCTTATAACTTGATGTGCTTCTCATAACACGATTCTATATTGTGCATATTAAACTCAACTAGAACACGAATATTTGCCCAAATACAGGACTCCAGATTTGTCATGATATCAAAGATCTGGCACTTACCATGATAAAAGCAGAAAGTCTCTGCATTATACATCTGTTTCGCTCAACCTTTTCATTATGTTTCAAAGCTTCCAAACATGTCGTTTCTGAAAGAACATGGTCAATTCTTACTGTACCTAGCTGATTCTATTTAACAGCTGCTGTAGTATGTGAAATGTGAAATTCGTGCTTTTTGACATTTGAAAGGAAATTTTGAAGACTCTCTTCGTCTGCTTCCCACCTATGCCTTCCAAAACCGTCATTACTCATTCCAGATAGTACACAATAAAAACAAAAGGCTTGTTCCTTGCAACACTACCATTTTACCATGGTTTTGCAATGTACCATCGTGTTTGGAAACATCTTACAAAATTTCCATTATACTTTTTAATAGACAGACTTGGAGTCAGCTTTCGTTCTTTCACCAAGAGTTTATCTTCCAAAGACAGACATGAGAAGGATGCAGGGTTTACAATTAAAAACTTCATTGGATCTTGTGATGAAATAAACGTGTCCATGGCAGTTTGAGGTAGTCAGCAGTACCATGCTTTACAAGATAATGATTTAAATATTAGACAACTTATAGTTTTCCTTCCGACAACACAGTGACAAGACAAATTGACGATGATCCCTCACAGGGAACACCGAAATATACTTAACTAATCAGTTAATCACTACCACTACCAACTACATTTTAACTATACAATTCGTGTTCCGGGTTTCACCATGAGGAGGCCTAATACTGTGCATATGAAAATGTACAGACAAGCTACGGAACTGCCAACGTTTGAAATTAGTAAGATTATTAAATTTTAATCTGAGGATCAATGAAAATGCATAAGCTATTTTCTATCATCTTGCAACAACATCGAATGACGTAATCACATTCATTTTCTATGACTTATGAATGTCTTCATGTTTGTTGTGTTTTAAATAAACACTTAAATTAAGAGTTAATGGTTTCTCATCCTACCTGGCTTGCTACTCGCATGCTGGACAATGTGAAGTAGCACTGTCTATTAGAGAACTACTGAATAACTTGTTATTGCCCTTATGTGTGTATCCACCTGCTGGCGAGACATAGAAAAAAATCAAACATCAGCTTTTAACTACTGCATTCGTGCTGTAGAAACCCCAGTCCACCACGTGAAAGAAACAGGCTTACTGCTCATTATCATATCGAGCATGGAATTCCTAGCTTTTATTGGTTGCAAAGCTAGAAGAGTGATGCATTATACTGGCGGTTGCATACACAAAGTTTAAACATAAAATATTTGAAAACATTTACGAGGTTATATGATCAGATCGGATTAAATTCAGTTTAGACGAATTATTTTAGAATTGTTTGAGTATGCTCAGCCTTAGAGCTTTAATGGACGCTCCACCTCTGCAGATAACCTTGTTTATTCTGTGTACAGTTTCAAAAGTCATGTAAAACTTATTGTCCTTAGTTGTGGTATAGACAAACAACAATTTTCCTTTTTTTTTTTTGCAAGACATTTGTATTCCTTCTTACTAGGATTTTGCAGTGCTGTGTGAATGTAAACATGAATGGAAATGTTACATAATGTTAAAGTCGCAACATAGCAAAATATTAGGGTACTTTGCGCTGTAGAGCCTATGAAATGAATAATATGTCAGGGACTGCTTTCTTATCTTGCATTCCTTATTTGGAAAAAATGTGATAAAACAATTGCTGGTCTGGGCTTTTGGGGGGAAGAGACCAAACTGCGAGGTCATCGGTCTCATCAGATTAGGGAAGGACAGAGAAGGAAGTCGGCTGTGCCCTTTCAAAGGAACCATCCCGGCATTTGCCTGGAGTGATTTAGTGATATCACGGAAAACGTAAATCAGGATGGCCTGACGCGGGATTGAATCGTCGTCCTTCCGAATGCCAGTCCAATGTGCTAACCACTGAGCCACCTCGGTTGGATAAAACAATTGCCCCAAGTACAATAACTTCATATATCCACTCCAAACAACACGCTGCAGTGCTCATGTGATGCCCCAGAGTGCTCGAAATTCCTAATAGAAATGTGACGCAAAGTGTATCAGCATAGCAAACACCAAGCACAGGCTTCCTACGTCAACATAGCTTCGCATGTGCCATAATGCCTGTTTTCTGGTGTTCACTGGCAACTGCTCAAACGAACCTAGTAACACATACAAACTTCCTGATGCCACCAGGTTACCTAACCAAACTTCAGGCCTCAGTAAAAGCGACATCTTTGCTTGTCTAAAAATGTAGGTCTGTGGTTTAGGCAATGTCCACTGATCTTCAAGTTACATGGAATAGAACGTAATCATGATATAAACCCATATGCAGCTGTCTCGAAGATTGGTTGAGCACAAGAAACTGCACTGAATTATTCCTATTGATTGAAAACTTTGTAAATTACAATTGCTTAAAAGCCTACTTGTGTATAGTAAAGTTGCTGGAATCAGCCTGACTATATGACAGTAATATGTAGGCATTCATCTTGAAATTCTTTCTGCTGTAATTTTAAATGAAATAATCATATTTAACGACAGTATAGTTCTCACAGTACAAAGAAATCGGACTGAGACACTATTAATGTTGAATGAAGTTCATAATAATAAAGAATAACACGTCTTCAACCACAAATCGTGATTTTAGTAAAATGCACCATACATTTCGAGTCCTGAGGGTTGACCTTCAGGTGCTTTTACAGTCTACATCACCTTTACATCATTTCGTTTAATTCTGGGCTGTTTCTAGTTGTGGGTGTATGATTATGGAGGATGTTTATGTGTAAGTACACACATTCTATTAAATAGCAAATTTGCACAAATATTTTGACACAGCACGTTTTATAACACAATTAGAAACCATGTAAAGTTGATGTAGACTGTCAGAGCACCTGAGTCCCCAGGGCTCAAAATGTATCGTGCATTTTAAAAAAATCACGATCTGTGGCTAAAGGCATGTTGTTCTTTATTATTAGGGAAGTAATACAGTCACAGAAGAAACACTGCAAACAATGAATAAAATTAAATTAAGTTCAGCCTTAGAGAATTTTTTTTCACTGCATAAGAGAATAGTCATCTTAATATAATGGACAGAAAAATGTAAGAAAATGACGATAGTCTTAGCTGTTAACAAAATTTTGCATGCATTTCATCTTCCAAAAGTGAAAGAGATATCAAAGAAAATATTGCTTAATTTCATTCTTAAACTGATAGAAGACTTTATTTCTTAATTAGAATGATCGAAAGAAAACATTATTGTATGTTTATTTCGTCCAGTGTGTCTACTAGATTAATAAAGGGGTTAAAGAAGCAGCTCTTTTCATACGTGAGATTATACCCGACACATAATCTCATTAAGTACTTAAACATCTATGAATTTATAAGATGCTTTAGGAATTTTACTTTATAAATGTTTTGGCGAGTTTCGATATGTCAGCGTATTTATTCACATGTCATTTCTTAAATTTAAAAGCTGAAGCACAATTATGAAAACTACACACATAACAAAACAATTGTACCTTTAAGTAGGTATCTATTTGTTTCAGCTCATCTAGCAAAACGTGCAAAGCTATAAATATAAACCGTACGTAAGAGAATTACATGACCCTGACACTTTATCTATTTAATACAAGATCAAGTTTCCGATATTGTTCATGAACTGCACAAATCTCTCTGCAATGCTTTCGTTGCAGCGTATCTAATGTTAAAATCCATCGTTCCTTTCAATTAATATATCGCGAAAGTTAAGAATATTTACATTATACTCTTTATTCTGTGACAACACTGATGTAGAATATCTCCAGTGGTATAGTCCGTGATCTCTGGTAGTTCTCGTTTGTTTATATCTGACGCTGAGAAAAGCGTCTGTAGCGGCCCCGAACTGTGCATCTTACGGGATAATGTGTTATGGCGGTTCCTATCTTGAGGTGGCAACGAATCACAAATTCTGCAGGGCCTCAACCTCGGCCGCGGCATGGTCACAGGGCAGTGGCGATTAAAGATTTGATGGTGGTCTTCGGAGGAGGCAATGAAGGCATAGTAGATGAGCTGCATGTATTCAATACAGGTAAGCGTTGTTCGGAATTCGATACGAAAATGGCGCTTGTCAGGATTTTCATAACATTGCGTATTTACTGCCTTCTGAACAACCTGAGGTCTTAATGACACTACATTTTTGAGTACATGAACATAAGTGGTTTATATTTGTGTTACAGGATACTTATCGCTATTGTCTTCGCAAGATTACATGATTTGGCGGTCTTAGTATTCAATATGGCAGCCTCCAGTTAGAAACATGATCTGAAGTCTGTTAGGTTAAATGTCAACTGTCTTTTGTTTAGTGACGTAGTGTATCCGCGAAGTTTAAAGTTCGAAGACTGCTGCTAGGTGAAATGTGTACTCTCTCGTGGGCATAAGATTTAGGTATTGAAATTTCTCATAGGTATGAAAATTGTACGTTCGATCTTGTTCGCGACGTAGTTCAAGTTCTAGAAGTGAGAGTTGGTTAGGTTTTTTATGCCGATGTGTAAATTGTTTGACTTTTGGAGTGAGTTGATTTGTTTGTTTATGCCCACCATTACTGGTTTTCATGTACAATAAATGTACGATGTCTTGTGAAAGGTGGATAAATTGTATAGAGTGCTTGATGGATAATAGTAGGGAGGAAGTCATACAGTTTTTGTATATCTACTAAAGTGGAAAGTATTAAATGGAAGACTGATATTAATGTAGGTGTGTTTCTATGGATTTTGTTTCTAGTTATATGTAATAGGTAAACGGCTGCACTTATAAATGCGAGCAATTCAGCATCGAGTCAGATTTAGTATGTTTTGTGATGGTTCTCCAATAGGCTGGTTCATTCAGTATGTTGAGCCCTGATAGTATTGGAAATAACCGAATACTTGGTGTGTGCCTATGTTGCCTTCAGTTTTGTGCCAAGAGCTGAATGTTTGTTAATTGGGAAAAATATTTTCTCGCGATATAAGACATTTGTTCCCCATAAATATCAATACTACATATGTGTAAACTTTTTCAGAAAAATAGTATTGTTATTTAGTTTGTTTTGAAAAGTTTACAATGTAACTATTTTGCCCCATGATAAACAATTTAGTTATCTTAAAGTTTTAGTGGTTGATGACTCAGTTTATGATTACTCTCAAACCCCCCACTCCCCAAAGAGCGTTCAGTTTTTATTTAGACTTTTTAATCGCCTGTTAGCTTGAAGATACATTTATTAGGAGGGGCTACTGAATGTACGGGTTTTAGTAGTTAACTACATTGAATAATATTTAGAATCACTAGTAGTAGTCTACATTTTATTTAATTTAGAATTAAAAAAAGGCACTTGGTCTTCTGTGTTAGTTTGTACAATACCTATATAGATGGTATTCGTAAGTAACAACTGAGCCATAGAATAGCCTGGGATCTGTTTTTGCTCCATAATTAACACTTTTCGTTATTTATAAGTAAAACTGAGAGGTAAATTCGAAAAGCTGTGTTAAGCTGGGTCTCATAGTAAGATTTTGGTGCATATGTAGTATGTAAACCATGAAAAATGAAAGGGCATTGTATAACTCATACTAGCTTAAAATGTTGCATACATAACACAAGGAAATGCTGATTACTGGTGATGGCTGTCCGTTTCATTATTTAATTATCTATATTTGATTTTTGCCTGTAATACTTATGTAAAACATGCAAGTCATGTGACATAAAAATACCTGAAAAATGTTTTCTGTTATGGATATTGACTTTTTTAAGCCCTGTTGGTGAATTTGGCACGATCTTACAATGCCGGTGGAGTCTGAGATAATTACATATCACAGAAAATTGATTGTGTCTGTGAGAATCGGGTACCCTTTTGAACAGTTGTTTAGCTTGTAAGCAAAGTATGCTGGTAGCATACATTTTGTAAATATTGTGGACATACGCATTTAAAAAGTTGGTTAATGAAATATAGCATGTTTACAAAAGGCATATATTTTGCATATTTACTTTCATTTTATTTTGGGATAGAAATTTCTTTACTTAGATATGACTAAGACTGAACTGAGTAATGTTATTTATCTGGAAAAAGCACAATGGCCAGATAAAATATTGTTTTTAAAGAAGGAAAAAAGTCTTGTGTTGGTTCTGGAAAGATGTGTATCGAGACCAGATTTGGAGATTTGTAGAAAAGTATTGCATGAAGCAGTAGTTTGACAAATATTTAAAGTGTTTGTTGATGTGTTAAACATTTGTCGTGCAGCTCCTGAAACCCATGGTTTGAAACTAGCCCACTGCCAGTACTTCCTTTTTTGTATTCCATTAAGCGATATATGCACATAGCTTTTTTTTTTTTTTTTTTTTTTTTTTTTTTTTTTCTCCATTTTAAACATAGCTGCTGAAAACAAAATGGGTGGTAGAGTACTGTGAGCAGTCTAGTTACTTGTTACTCTATGCTAAATTAAAGGCAGGATAAATGTGTACCATATTTAAATATTTGTAGGGCAAATAATATTGTATGTTAGTCGTACACTATTGGTTAAAGTGTGTGCCAAATTTCATTGTGGTATTCTAAAGGAAACACCTGTAAATAAATTTTGTTTTACAGCTATTCATATTGCTGGCTTTATATCAACCGCACTTGATTTGTAAACTGGTTTGATGAACATCAAACCATTGTTGAAATGAAATTGACTACATAATTAAGCACACTTAACTATGTAATTTAAAAATTGTGCTAAACTATGCCATATAGCAATTAACATAAATAATGTAAGGCATAGTATGCATTTGCCATTTTATATAATTTTTAATTTACAGTAGTTGTAGCTCACATTTATAGAGCAACTGTGTGCACGTGCTTGCGCATTCACTTCTATTGTGACAGTAATTCACTTCAGTAGATACGAGTTAAAATTAGCAAAGCACTGTGAGGGAAAGAGAATCAGTTCCACTGTACACGCTTAACTCTTTAAGCACATGTGCTCAGGGAATGAAGTGGCAGAAAACTGCTGGTGTCATGAGGTAAAATGCTTATTGGCCCAATAAAATGTTCAGAGGCATACGTTGGAATACAAGAAGCACAAAGTGGAACAATGCGCTTGTCATATTCAGACATGAGCAGTTGAATGTTCTATTGGGAAATAAAGCATTTTGCATTGTGACACTGACACATTTGTACCACTTTGTCACCTGAGGATGTCAACAGAGAATGAAAGCATATATTAATAAATGCACGTGATAGTCAAAGTGGTTTTCTTAACATTCATATTAAGTATGGAAGCACAACATGATCATATATTAACTTCATTCCAGTTATTTGAGTGGGGTAAAGCATATACACCTTGAGTTACTTCTACATGACAAATGATGAGTGTGCAGCATAAAAGAGGAGTTTTGGCAAAAAGTTTTTATTAAAGCCGTATCAGTCACAGGGACACAGGAGTTTCTAAATTTATTCTTATGAGCAAAGCCAGAGGCAATGCAAAACTTGATTCTGATTTTAAGGATTTTGATGTTCATAAAATTAAAGTGGGGCCAGATGCTAAATGCTTTTCAACAGATTACAAGACCTTTTGCTTGTGCTTATGACAACAAATGGATGCGTTCTGTTGTACAGAGAGATGAGAAACGAGAAGTAGACCTTTTGTTCACACATCATTGTGGACCAACCCTTTCTTTTTCATAATCAAGAAGGCCAGATAAATTGATTGTGCTAAAAAAAATTCAACTGCCACTGGAAGAATGGACTAGCAGGTGAAGAACTGCAAAAAGCCTCTGATTATATCAGAAAAGAACATGTTGTTACATCAGTTATGTAATTATAGCTTCAAAGAACTAGGTTATGCCATTTAAAAGAAATGTGCAATACATAATTTTAGACAGGTTTTGTGTGGATCACCATAACATCTTTCGTATTAAAGATGAGTAAAAAAAAATTCTCTTTGCAAGGCACCCGGGTAACACAGTCAAATAACAGGTAAATCATTGTTTAATTATATTTATTGATATTAGTGTATCTGTAAAAAAAAATGGAGGTATAATTATTAGTAGTTACTGTAAGCATGAGTTACTGTGTATGTTAAAACATCTTCACAGTTAACATGGGAAAGCCAAATGTGAATTTACATTTAAGTCTAAAATTCTAATAATGTCATAAATTGAGTGGCATTAAATAAAAGGGCTTTATGCAATACATGTTAGTAAGAAGTCCAAAGCCCTACAGACTATGCACAAGGTGCTACACTTCTCAATAAAATAAAATTTATTTTTAAATGTTCCCTCTGGAACACCATCACAAAATTTGACACACACATTAACAAAAAATGGATGACTGACATACTTTTCTTCAAAATATAGATCAGATTTTGAAATTTTCAAAGTTAATAATAATAATTCACGTGGGAAAATTCAGCATTGTTATGAATATTGTCAACCAGCACATACTTTCATAGCTGATAAGAAACTAAATATAATGGTGCAAATTTTTGGACCTATACCTTCTGAGATATGGTGGTTTTTTTTAGGTTTCAAAATGTAACAAAAGCTACGTAATATTGGATGATTTAAAAATTAATAACTAAAAAATGAACAGTCCAAAAATTTTTAATTTGGGATTTTTCATGTAAACAACTGTCTCTGTAAGTGTATAAAAAAAGTGATCAGTCTGGGATTTCAAAAATAAGTTAGTGGATTTGATATGGGCTGACCTTATAATTATTTTTAATGCATTTAGATTCACTTGAGTTTGACACTACATAGCACTGCATGCAGGTTGTAGCATAGTTGATACGTTAATACTGTAATGACAGCTTACCTCCATTTTAATATTGTCCTAACATTCTTGGATATAGTGAAACAGTTCTCCCATGACTATTTATTTATATAGTTACTCATTCCTTGAGGAGTTGTCAGGCCAGAAATATCAACAGCCTGTTGTTTGTTTGCTATTGGCAAGGCTACTTGACATATTGGGCATTGAAATTGATTTTGTGTGAAAAATGGTCATTGTCCACACAGCTTTTGAAGTGTTGCCTGTTTGTATGTCAAGACCAGAGCAAAGGTCATTGCAGTGTCCTAAGAAAGGCCTCATAACAGAAATACACAGTTGCAGGACTCTATGGTCAATCAGCCTGTAGTAAGAATTTGAGATTGTATGTGATACCTACTACGAGTACTATAAAATCCTTCTTCTAGTAAGCAGCATGCATCCCATGGGAATTAAGTCTATGGAATATCTCTTTCTGCCTATTCATTGCCTTTGTTAGTCTCAATTATGTATAAAGCTAGCAAGCCCAACATAGCTTAAATATGGGATATACATCTCAATTGAACCCACACATTTTCACAGCACAGCATTTTCTGTCTTGCCCTGGGTTTTAATAGAAAACCTGTACATTGTTGTTTAATATAATATATAGTCTGTGTATCTCCAAAAGTTTATTAGCATATCGAGTAAAGCTTAGAAGTAGACCATTCAAGAGCTTTCTGAAACTTTTGGTAATAAATTTAAACTATGACTTGGTAGTATAAATAAATGGTTAGAGGAGACCACTTGTTGACTAGATTGCCTTGTGTGTGTGTGTGTGTGTGTGTGTGTGTGTGTGTGTGTGTGTGTTTTTGGGGGGAGGGGGCTTCCGACAACTCATCTGCTGTTTGGTGGGTGATCACCTTTCCTTCTAAATTATTTATAGTTTCAGTTGAAAATGTTCGTTTTACAGTTTAGGTTATTTACCTTTTCCAGCAACCATGCTGGTCACATTATTCTATTTCCAAATTTTATGTCACAGCATCATATTGTGTTAGACTAGAGACATAACCACAGTTGGAAAAAGATTGGACACTGTAGCTCCTTGGCTGTATCGGTCATTGTGGTTCATTACATGTACCATAGATAATCAGTTTTTGTTGAAATGATATGGAAGACATCAGTTTACAGAGTGCATAATCATTTTTTGTAAGTATGCCTACAGGCTGTGTATATGATCTAACCCACAGGCTTCAGCTGGGTAAGAGTGAACATATTAGTCTTTAATACCATTTGTGAAATTGGTGATACAGTTGAATTACTTTCTTCCTTAGTTACTTTAAAAGCTATGGAAGATTAAATTGGAATGGCTAGCTATAAAACGAATTTCCGCCCTTCTCTGTGATCTTGCGATGGTTTATTGTGAATGAAACACGGTAGTATATTACATGGTTTAAGCTTTGCAGTGATACCCTTCATATTTAATCAGTGAAGTTTGTAAGGTTGATAACAAATGGTGTTAATGAATACTGTGAGCTTGCTTACCATCCTATTTATGTATATAATCTTTATCTACACAAAGCAGATTTTTATTGGAATCCTTTATTAGTTTACTGTTATCTGTGATACTTCCATGCAGAAAATGGTCAGTGCTGGCAGAGAATCTGTAGGTGCTGCTCATGTTTTGACACAATTGTTCATGAATTGTGAAAATGTGACAATTGCCATGGTTCCTTATTTAGAGGATGCACACTGCCTCCTGTAACTTCTGCCACTGGAGTTCGTGCCAAATAAACAAACCCATTTTGGAACTTGCCTCTCTTCATTGGATCTTCTCTCTCACTTCTATCAGTCCTGCCTGGTAATAGTCCCAGATCAATGAACAATACTCGAGAATGTCGAACAAATGCCATGCTTTCCCTACTGTTTGTTTCGTGTGGTCATTCAACATAAGGCTGCTCTGGATATTTACCCCTATGTACTTTACGGTAGATACTGTTTCCGGCAATTTGTCATCAGTGGTGTAGTCTCACAGAAGTGCATTCTTTTCCTATGTATGTGCAATATGTTAAATTTATTTATGTTCAAGGTAAACTGCCACAGCCTGCACCATTCATCAATCCTCTGGAGGTTGTTCTGTTAATAGATACTGTCATTGGCCTTGTCGCTTTCTTATATACAGTTGCATCATTTGTGAACAGTCTTAAAGAACTTCTGACACTTTCTACTAGATCGTTTATATATGTTAAAAACAGTAAGCGTCCTTTCACACTTCCTTGGGGTACTCCGGAAATTACCTTTGCATCTGTTGATTTTGTTGTTAAGAGCAACATGTCGAATTATATCTCCAAGGAAGTCTTGAATCCAGTCACAAATCTGGTCTGATATTAGATAAGCTCTTAAATTATTATTATTTTTTTTTTGTCCCCCCCCCTCCCCCCCACTAAATGGCAGGGTAGGATGGTGTCAAATCTCTTCCTGATGTGAAGGAACACAACTACTAAGTGAGTGCTGTTGTCTACCGTGTTAGATATGTGGATGAAGTGAGCAAGTTGGGTTTTGTAAGATCTCTGATTGTGGACTCCATGTGGATTTTCCTAGAGCAGAATTTTGTTCTCAAAAAATGTCCTAATTCTTCATCGCGAAACATTTCATAAACCTAAAACAGATTGGCATTAGCACTACAGGCCTATAATTACGTGCATCTGTCCTGTGACCTTAGTAGAAAACAAGAACATGAGTTTTTTCAGTTACTAGGTACACTTAATTGTTCCAGTGACCTGCGATAAACTGCTGCTAAAAGGGAAGCAAGTTTTCACATAATCTTCCTACAATCTGATAGGTATCTCATCTGGTCCTTATGCCTTTCCACTACTAAGCAATTGTATTTGCTTTTCTATTCCACAGTTCCTTATCTCAATATCTGCCATTACTACCTTTGTATGATAATTGAAACAAGGAACTGTTAGGATCTTCCACGATGAAACAACTCAAAAGACCAAAGTCAGTATTTTGGCCTTCTCTCTGTTATTTTCCATTTTCCTGACAGTATAGTTACTGCGTGAATGAATAGATTTCAAACTGCTCACTGATCTTTTGTAAGACAAAAACCTTCTGAGGTTTTTACTCAGATCTGTTGACAAAATTTTACTTTCAAGGTGATTGAATGCTTCTCTCATTGCTCTGCTTACATGCATGTTAGGTTTGTTCAGTTTTTGTTTGTTGGCAAGGTTTTGCGTTACCTTGAATCTCTGATGTTACCCTTGTTTCTTGGAGATCATTTACTGTAGTCTTCACAGTTGGAAAGAGCGTTTGCATGATATTACGTTTACAGAACGAGGTGTCATAATGTTAGGACTCTAGGCTTCTCTTTGCTAGTACAACTTTTCAGATCCCATCCGGCCATCCAGATTTAGGTATTAATGTGGTTTTGATAAATTGGATGTGCAGATAGGGACTTTCAAAAGAGCATAGATTTCCTTTCGTTTATTATCCTTCTCAAGTTTGAACTTTTGATCCCTTTCTAATAACATTGTGGTCAATGAGACATAAGTCATAAATATCATAAGTTTGTTACTTTTTCATAATGGTGCACTGTCAAATGTGTCACAAAAATATGAGTAGATGAAATGTGATGTTAAGACATTGTGTGTGAAATGAGTGAGCTGTATCTCATGGTCACTGTTTACACTTAGTCTTTCTTCCTCATGCCTCTTGTGAAATGATCACAATGAGAAAAAATTGGACATCATGTAGAGCCTTACTGACATTTTTCCCTGTATGCTATTAGTGAATGTAACAGGAAAGGGATAATAGATGGTGGTACCAGAAGTACTCTCAGCCACACATTGTAAGGTGACTTTACAAAGTATAGATGTAGATCTTTCCAAATTACTGCCGAGAAACATTTTATTTGTAAGACAAAATGGAATATTGAGTCAAATGTGTAATTACTTTTCAGATTTCCTACCAATCTAAACTCATCATACCTCCACAAATTGATAATACTGGTAAAGAAGTTCAGACAGACAGGAATGAAATTGGGGGGGAAAATGAGGGTGAGTCTGGTAGTCTTGTCTTACACTGTAAGACTGTGAGGCTTGTCCAGTATAGGCAGATGTCACTGTCCCTGGAATTGTCCTCTGGACCTTAGAAACATTCATTCACACTGTCACCTGGATCATAATTCTCACTTGGAAGATCTGAATAATCATCATCAAAAATCTTCAAATTCCCTTCTGCTCCCTGAATATGGCCATCTCTAAAAGCAAAAGGAACTTCAAAACAAAAATAGTAACTGTGAATTATCAAAACACAATCAAAATAAGTATAAGAAAGCAATCAAGTTTCATACATTGATAACTAACCATGTGAACACACAAACTGACAAAGTATTCAAAATATATCGTTGCAGATGGTGTCTACAAGAGCACATAGAAAGTAAGAGTAATCTTGGGCTCCATTCAAAATGTAGTGGTGCCAAATATTTTGTCTGGTGAAGTTTCCTATATCATGGTTCTTGTTGGAATATGTTGTATGTTACAGCTACTGCAAAAAAGTGCTTTTGGAAATTGAAAACAGAGCTGCTGGATTTGTTTTTACGCTTGAGTGGCTGAAGGTCTGTGTCCATTGCACATAGCTTGCTGCACTATGTTGTTGGTATTGGTAGTGAGGTGTTCTAATCGTAGAATAAATTTATCTATTCCCTTTCTATTTGTTTGAATATATTTGTGGTGAATTTATGTGGCTGCATAGTCCTTTGTCCAGATACTGACAGACCAATTTCCCAACAGTCCAGATTGCTGGTTGTTGTTCTATCTATGGGTGAGTGATGAAGACATGCCTTCTTAATTAAAGGCTGCAGATTATAGTGGACCCCCCCTCTCTCTCCCCCCCCCCCTCTCTCCCCCCCTCTCTCTCTCCCCCCCTCTCTCTCATCTCTCTCTCCCCCCCTCTCCGTGTGTGTGTGTGTGTGTGTGTGTGTGTGTGTGTGTGTGTGTGTGTGTGTGTGTGAAGTCCTCATTTGATATCTGGATTTTGGTTTTCTGTGGGTTCAAAGAAAATCAGTTGAGGTGAATGGTAGGATGGTTCATTAAATAACAATATTTAAATAATAATATGCCTAATTTCCTCCGTTGTCCATGAGAACTTGAACGCCATTTCTGATGACATAATTTCTGCCAGAGCTACTAACCTTCCTCACTTCATTTTGTCTGTCTTATTTAGAACCAGTTTAGTGCTTGGGAATTTTCTATTACCTTACAAAATTATCTTGAATCATTGGAAATATATTTTGTACTCTTCTCTCAACAGCTACAAACCAGTGGTTTGTACCAGCAACAAAAGGAGAAGTACCACCAGGATGTGCAGCATACGGGTTTGTTGTAGATGGCACTCGAATACTCGTCTTTGGGGGCATGGTCGAATACGGAAAATACAGCAATGAACTGTATGAATTACAAGTAAGTGGAAAAAAAAAGTTCTTGCAGTGGCAAGGACTTGCTGAGTATTACACACTATTTAGTACGTAAAACACGAAGTATGTTCATACTTAGATTTAATGCTCTATGAATAATTACTGTATATGATTGATCTTTTTTTTTTAAATTGTGTGTCCCATAAACTATAAAAAATAATCATATTAAAACTGTGTCAGTGGGACTTGAACCCAGGCTGTAACCATTCACAAGCAATGCTCTTGCCACGAAAGAAAAGGTTAAGAGTTTGAATCTTGGTCCAGCACATGGTTTCTGTTCAGCAGAAAGTTTTGGAAACACATGGAAGTAAAGTTTCTCCAGGTATACAGGGTGGTCCATTGATAGTGGCCGGGCCAAATATCCCACAAAATAAGCATCAAACGAAAAAACTACAAAGAACGAAACTTGTCTAGCTTGAAAGGCAAACCAAATGGTGCTATGGTTGGCCCGCTAGATGGTGCTGCCATAGTCAAACGGATATAAACTGTGTTTTTTATATAGGAATCCCACTTTTTTTATTACATATTCGTGTAGTACGTAAAGAAATATGAATGTTTTAGTTGAACCACTTTTTCGCTTTGTGATAGATGGCGCTGTAATAGTCACGAACGTATAAGTATGTGGTATCACGTAACATTTCGCCAGTGTGGTGTTCAAATGGACCGTTTACCAATTGCGGAAAAGGTCGATATTGTGTTGATGTATGGCTATTGTGATCAAAATGCCCAATTAGCGTGTGCTATGTATGCGGCTCGGTATCCTGGATGACATCATCAAAGTGTCCGGACTGTTCGCTGGATAGTTACGTTATTTAAGGAAACAGGAAGTGTTCAGCCACATGTGAAACATCAGCCACAACCTGCAACAAATGATGACCAAGTAGGTGTTTTAGCTGCTGTCGCGGCTAATCCGCACATCAGTAGCAGACAAATTGCGCGAGAATCGGGAATCTCAAAAACGTCAGTGTTGAGAATGCTACATCAACATTGATTGCACCCGTACCATATTTCAATGCACCAGGAATTGCATGGTGATGACTTTGAACGTTGTGTACAGTTCTGCCACTGGGCACAAGAAAAATTACGGGACTGACAGATTTTTTGCACGCACTCCATTTAGCGACAGAGCGTCATTTACCAGCAGCAGTAATGTAAACCGGCATAATATGCACTACTGGGAACAGAAAATCCATGATGGCTGCAACAAGTGGAACATCTGTGACCTCGGCGGGTTAATGTATGGTGCGGCATTATGGGAGGAAGGATAATTGGTCCCCATTTTATTGAAGGCAATCTAAATGGTGCAATGTATGCTGATTTCCATGGTAATGTTCTACTGATGTTACTACAAGATGTTCCACTGCATGACAGAATGGCGATGTACTTCCAACATGATGGATTCCGGCACATAGCTTGAGTGCGGTTGAAGCGGTATTGAATAGCATATTTCATGACAGGTGGAGTGGTCGTTGAAGCACCATACCATGGATCACACGTTCACAGGATCTGACGTCCCTGGATTTCTTTCTGTAGGGAAAGTTGGATATTTGCTATTGCGATCCACCGACAATGCCTGACATAATGAGTCAGCGCATTGTCAATGTCAATGCATGTGCCAACATTACGGAAGGCGAACTACTCGTTACACGTATTGCCAAATGCATTGAGGTTGACGGACATCATTTTGAGCATTTATTGCATTAATGTGGTATTTACAGGTAATCACGCTGTAGCAGCATGCATTCTCAGAAATGATAAGTTCACGAAGGTACATGTATCACATTGAACAACCGAAATAAAATGTTCAAACGTACCTACGTTCTGTATTTTAATTTAAAAAACCTACCTGTTACCAACTGTTCATCTAAAATTGAGCCATATGTTTGTGATTATCACAGCGCCATCTATCACAAAGCGAAAAAAGTGGTCCAACTAAAACATTCATCTTTCTTTACGTACTACATGAATATGTAAAAAAAATGGGGGTTTCCATTTAAAAAAAAAAAAAAAAACAGTTTATATCTGTTTGACCTATTGCAGCGCCATTTAGCAGGCCAACCATAGCGCCATCTGGTTTCCCCCTTCAAGCTAGACAAGTTTCGTTCTTTGTAGTTTCTTCGTTTGATGCTTATTTCATGAGATATTTGGCCCCATCACAATCAATGGACCACACTGTATAAATTATGTAGCAGATGGAGTTAGATGAGATTGACAGATAGTGCTAAGGGGTGTCATTGATCCAACCACTAGGGATGATTAAAATTGTTAAATTATGGAAAAATAGCAATACATCTTTGAAGGTATGCCTGCAGAACCTGTAGGATGGTGCTCAGCATTTTCTGCTGAGACATTGTTGTTCTTTGTAACAGTTATCAATGTAGGAAAGATAATGGTGAGCAAATAACTGTGATAACTTGCCCATTGCTCTCATTCCACTACTTCTTTCTGATAAAAACAAATAAATTTTTGGAATCCAGGCCATTTTTTTCACATAATACCTGTTTGATTTCCGTAAACTCCTCTGACATGAGCTGTTGCTCACATGACTGATGGAAGTAGTTGTGACCAAACAAAAGAAAAAAATCACCAGTTGATATTTTATATGATCTGTAGAAGTGTTCCTGGGTCAGGAAGCAGTGTTGTATTAACAGATTTCACATTATGTAATAAATTCTTATTTGGAAACAATTAAAAAAAAAAGTGCCACTATAGATTTTTTCTGGCATATGACACTGGTGAATAGTAATCTGAACTTCAACAGAGTAAGCATTAAGGGCAGACATTGTCAGGATTATTGTATGTCATCTTCTCACAGTGGATACGACATCTTTATCACGTTGTTGACCTTTTATCTACAAAAAACATTAAAGTAGTTGCCTCTAATTGCATATTTTGCTTATAGCACCCTTTCACTGATTAAGGACCTGCCATTAACTGTTGAAGAAAGCCTGAATAGTTCATAAACAAGCTTTTGGGAGGAGAAAATAAAATTTATGGTTTACTGTCCAGTCCATGCTAATCTGTTTCAGTGAAGCCATTCTGGTATTAGTTCAGAGAAATAGTGAAAAAATCTAAATTATGATGAACGGATGGAAATTAAAACCCAGTAATGTACATCACAAATGATTGCACATGCATTAAAATTCTTCAGTGTGCACTTCACAGATGATTTGAGAATGAGTGAAACAGTTGCAAGGGTGTGCTGGACAGTAGGCTTGCTTTAAGGCATTGTGGTTCTATCATATTTTATTCAGTAATGGGAATTTTTGATTGCCCATAATGGCTTTAAGTTTAAGTGGAATTTCTTTTGTCTTAATTTCTGGAACTGTTGGCTCCTTACACCGGTTTTAGTAGCCCTATTTAATGAAATAATACTGACTGCAGCTATTATGTATCTTCTTTGTCACAATGGAAATAGTATCACTATTAAAACATAGTTTCCATTGTGAATGAGTGCTGTTAATGAGTATATTATGTCAACCTCTTTATAAGACTGTACCCATGCAAAATTGTGAGTAAGCCACAGTGATTCTTTGTGTTGAGAAAATTTCTCATAAATTTCCAAGCACTGATAAACATATAAAGGCTGGAATTTGACATGATAGTCAGGGGCAACAGTGAGAGCCAAAAATGGAAAAATGAAAAACTGGAACTATTTCCAGCAGTGCAAGGTTGTTCTGACATTAACAGACAAAAAATGTTAAATTTATTTCAGTGCCTGGACAAAATGGTTGCTGGGAGTTTTGTGGCCAATAGTATTGTGAAATTGGTGTAACTGCTGCCAGCCTTTATTTAAATACATGTGCTGGCTGGTGCAAATGGAGAACAGTATACACTGGTTGTTACACAATTTGTGTACAGAGATACCCATGTCTTTCTGCATATTTATATGAAATCACAATTTTTCTCATTTTATCTTGCTTTTAAATTGCATCATACTTCAGATGGGTGCTTTAAGGGACTTAACATATACAAGCTCATAAATACTTAAAAAGCCCTGATAAATTTTCCCCAACACACCATTAGACATTGTGGTTTATTCACGATTTCAGCTTTGAGTACATGTCACATAAAAAACATGATGTGGTAAATCCTCCTTCAATGTTCATATTGTTCATAGTAAACCAGATGAAAGTACTAATGGTATTTGTCATGATGGTCTGGTAATGGCATAAACATTTGTATCTGTTGCTGGCTGCAGCAGATTAGTATTAAATTTGTAAGTTGTAACTGACAGTGCTTGGGGAAAATGCAAATTTTGTAGTGCTTGCACTTGTACAAGGTGTACATTTAAAAACATTTAAATTAAAGGCTAGCAGATGGGAGTGGCGGAGGTTACGACCCCGCCCTCCGCGGAATGGACACCCACCGTGCCCCAGACTTGGACATAGTTTCACTCTCACCAACAGTAAGGTCTTCCTGTTTGGAGGCTTGGCAAATGAGAGTGATGATCCGAAAAACAACATACCAAGGTATATATAAAGACAGTTGTAGATTTTTTTTTTCCCTCATGTCTATAACTTTACCTCATTTTTCTATCTTTTCATGGTGTATGAAAATAACTGCTGGAAAAATTTGTGACCTTTCATGTATTATGTTTGTGATATGAGAACATATAAGTAAATATATGATTAACTGCTTTGTGTAGCTGCATGTGTTAATGTATTTGTTAAAATATTTGTGGAGAAATGTTACTGTAGGTGTAAATGTACATTAGCTTTCTGTGTATAGATGTTGTGAGTGCCAACTATGTTTTGTAATACTGGGAGTATGACTCTATATTTAATGTTCTAAATACACCTTGTAATACTTCATGACAACTTACAGATGGGGGAGGAATCAAGAGGATGCAAACAATACATTGTTTTCTCTCATTCAAAGAAAAAGCACTAAAAGAAATGGTTTGAACCCAGGAACTACACACTGGCAATCTTAAATGGTTCGAGGTTTGGTGAACGTTACATGAATTTGAACATGTAACTGTAAAATGTTTTACCAGTAAATGAATTAAACTGCATCAAATTATCACTGAGATGGGTATGGGGCAAAAAAAAGGTCATAGGCACATAGGGATGGAAATGTGTTCCAGGGGAGGTACCCCCATTTCACTCAAGGAGGTGATGATATTTCTGTCTGTCTCACTCCAGTATCAGCACTATGCAAGCAGCCCGCCAGCATGAAGTAAGCCAGACAACCACGTGGAACATTCTCCATTACAACTGCCACCATCTATATGACTTAAAGCATGTGCAAGCCTTACTATCTCAAGAGTTGCCACACTTCACCTCTTAGCAACAAATAATCCTGAGTTAATAACGGGCATCAAAACCGATTCAGGGATTAGTGAACACAGGGTTGTCGTAGCGAGTTTGAATATTATAATCCCCAAATCCTCGAACAATGTACCTATTCAAAAAAGCAGATAAAAATTCACTTGACGCCTTCCTAAGATACAATCTCCACTCATTCCAAATTTATAATACAAGCTCGAAATTTAGTGCGGACTTCAGTGCGAGATGCTTATAACAGTTTCTACAACGAAACTTTGTCTCGAAACCTTCCAGAAAATCCAAAGAGATTCTGGTCGTATGTGTATTATGTTAGCGGCAAGAAACAATCAATGCTTTCTCTGCACAATAGTGATGGAGATACTATCGAAGAGAGTGCTGCCAAAGCAGAGTTACTAAACACAGCCTTCTAAAATGCCTTCACAGAACAACACAAAGTAAATATTCCAGAATGCGAATCGAGAACAGCTGCCAACATGAGTAACGTAGAAGTAAATATCCTCGCAGTAGTGAAGCAGCTTAAATCAGTTAATAAGAGTTAATAAAAGCAAGTGTTCTGGTCCCGACTGTATACCAATTAGGTTCCTTTCGGGTATGCTGATGCATTAGCAACATACTTCACAATCGTATACAACTGTTCGCTCGACGAAAGATCCGTACCCAAAGACTGGAAAGTTGCACAGGTCACATCAATATTCAAGAAAGGTAGTAGGAGAAATCCACTAAATTACAGGCCCATATCGTTAACGTTGATTTGCAGCAGGATTTTAGAACATATTGTGTTCTAACTTTATGAATTACCTTGAAGGAAACTGTCTATTGACATGCAGTCGGCATGGGTTTAGAATACATCGTTCCTGTGAAACATAACTAGCTCCTCTTTATTAACATGAAGTGTTGGGTGCTATTGACAAGGGATTTCAGGTCGATTACGTATTTCTGGATTTCCGGAAGGCTTTTGACACTGTACCACACAAGCGGCTCGTAGTGAAATTGCGTGCTTATGGAATATCGTCTCAGTTATGTGATTGGATTTTTGATTTCCTGTCAGAGAGGTCACAGTTCGTAGTAATTGACGGAAAGTCATCGAGTAAAACAGAAGTGATTTCTGGCGTTCCCCTAGGTAGTGTTGTAGGCCCTTTGCTGTTCCTTATCATATATAAACAATATGAGCAGCCGTCTTCCGTTGTTTGCAGATGACACTGTCGTTTATCGACTAATAAAGTCATCAGAAGATCAAAACAAACCACAAAACGATTTAGAAAAGATATCTGAATGGTGCGAAAATTGGCAGTTGACCCTAAGAAACGAAAAGTGTGAGGCCATCCACCTGAGTGCTAAAAGGAACTCGTTAAACTTCTGCTACACGAGAAATCAGTCTAATCTAAAAGATGTAAATTCAACTAAATACCTAGGTATTAAAATTACGAACAACATAAATTGGAAGGAACACACAGAAATTTTGTGGGGAAGGTTAACCAAAGATTTTGTTTTATTGGCAGGACACTTAGAAAATGTAACGGATCTACTAAGGAGACTGCCTACACTACACTTGTCTGCCCTCTTTTAAAATACTGCTGCGCGGTGTGGGATCCTTACCAGGTAGGACTGACAGAGTACACCGAAAAAGTTCTAAGAAGGGCAGCACGTTTTGTATTATTGCGATATATGGGAGAGAGTGTCACAGAAATGATAGATGATTTGGGCGGGAAATCATTCTCACGAAATTCCAATCACCAACTTTCTCCTTCAAATGCGAAAATATTTTGTTGACACCAACTTACATAGGGAGGAACGATCACCACGATAAAATAAGAGAAATCAGAGAAAGATGTAGGTGTTCATTCTTTCTGCGCGCTGTACGAGATTGGAATAATGGTGAACTGTGAAGGTGGTTCGATGAACCCTCTGCCAGGCACTTAAATGTGATTTGCAGAGTATTGATGTAGATGTAGTTTTGCAGCTGGTTCATCGCACAGGCTCTCATGGTGCTCGGATTTTCCATTCATCCTACTCACAGATGAGGCTACCTTTATATGGGCTGCATTGTCAACCTTCACAACAGTCGCCTGTGAGCTACAGAGTATCACTATGCTATGGTGACAGTGAAGCATCAACACTGGTTGATCCTCAGTGTGTGGGCAGCGAATATTGGCAACAGACTTGTGGGACCAGTCATACTTCGACAATGTCTCGCAGGCTGGTCGTATCCACACTTTGTGTGGGTGTCCCTGCCTCCCCTGCTGGAAGATTTGCTTTTTGTTGCACGAAGGGGAATGTGGCTACTAGGTGATCACACTCCATTGTACTGCCCTCTTGAGTGTGGTTCTAAAACACTAGTACACACAGAACACTGCCTCTTGTGTAGTGTGTTATCAAGTATGCTTTGTCACTGAAACCTGCACTATCAAATATCGTTTTATCTCCACGTTGAAGTTAGCGTAACACCTTCAGAATGTCTGTGGTGATATGTTCATATAACCTTTGTATTCTCTCAGGTATTGTTTCCTGCAGTTTGTCCCAATTTAGCAAAATCGCACCGTGTATTGTAATGACGTCAGCAGGTCCGTCAGTATCAGGATGGATGAGTGAGGTGGTGACATCACAAGTGTCTGAGGCCTAGCTCCAAAGGCTTGTGAGTGTTTCTTCTGTTCAAAGGTATCAGTGAACAGTGGTACCTGTAATAACATTCTATGAATGTGATTGCCACAGTGAATATTTTCTTTTCCGGCGTGCAGGAAGAGGGCTGGGCTGCTCGCTCAGATGGTGCTGAGGAATGCTAGACACAGCACTCAGCTCGCATAGCTTGCAGCAGGTCAGCATCTTCTGTCAGCCACGGCTGTGAGATCAGGCAGTAGTGGTAGCATGGAATGATGTTCAGCCACAGCTGGCATGCTGACATCTCTTAGTTGAAGTCCTCAAACAGGCAGCAAGCAGCACATCATGGTTCGCCAGTACAGTTAACCTCTAACTAGTGAGTCAGTCATTCCTTCAGGCTCAGCAATGCAGATGGAATGACCAGACATAGATGATATGTCTGAAACGGGTTTATTTAAAGCCAGACGTCATGTCATCGTAGGAGGTTAGAGCAGCCATGTATTCTCGTTTAACTACAGGTGTCAGCAGGCGTGTCTGTGCTGTGGTGTCTACTGAAACGCCATGGAGAGGCAGGGCTTTGATGTTGCATGTTATTACTCTGTATTGTAGAGTTTGCAGAACAACAGTCTGGGTGCTGTCTGACTGCAGAGTTTGCTCTCCTTGCAATGGCTCTGCTCACTGTGTGGTAATGAGTTAAGTGTTGCCCTGATTTTACAATATTGGCTCTCTTCACATGCTCTAGATTATGGTTTTGACTCACAGACTTTGTCCTTTTACGGTCTGTGACGAGCAGTAGCTGTGAAAGTTTATGGGTGAACCAGGCAATGGGCTTGCTGTGCAACAATCCTTCCTTCAAAAAATTCGCCACAAATTTTGGGTTGGTGTCACTCTGGAACAACTTCATATACTCACGTTATATTTACAAAGGTTTACATTTAGCAATTATTGTATAACAACTTTTTAAAAGTGGATTATACTGCTTATTACTGTTCCTTTCCTTAAAATCTGAATTTAATCCCTAATTACTGTAATCTGATAACAAGTATTGACTGAGGGCATATTGTGAGGGCGTGAGCTTTTTGAAAACTTCATGACTTATCGGGTATTTGAGGAGTGCTGTGGTGAGTGTCTTCAACATGGGGTGAAAACAAGATGAAACCGTGTTGAGACATGGGGTTGAGCAGCCACCCCTTGTTACAGATGTCGGACGTCGTGGGCCGTGCAGACCAGTAAAACAGGACAGGCAGCGAACTGTTCTGGAACTAACATCAGTCTTTGATGCTGAGTACAGTACATGTGTTTCTGAACACCCAGTGTTACCAAACACTCCTAATGACACGCCTCTGAAGCCGACGATCCATGTATGTGCCAATTGGCAACTTAAGACTGACACAAGCACATGACCATTGATACTGGACGTTGATTGGAGTGGCAGAGCATTGCATGGTGATATGATACCTTTTTCATCATGCTGATGGGAGGGCACAAATCTGTCATCTTCCAGGGGGGAACGTCTTGATACCTGTACGGCGGGACAGAGAAAAGCTGGTGGTGGCTCCATTATGTTCCGGAGAATGGTCACGTGGGCATCCATGGGTCCAGTGGAGCTCTTGCAAGGCACCGTGATGGCCACAGAGTATCGTACATTGGTTGCAGGCCACATACACCCTTTCATGATGATTGTTTCCCAGTGGCAGTGGCATGTTTCGGCAAGATAATGCGCCTTGTCAGAAGGCCAAGAGTGTGATGGAGTGGTTCGAGGAGCACAGTGGTGAGTTCCAGTTGATGTGCTGGTCCTCCAACTCTCCAGATCTGAACCCGATCAAACACATCTTGGATGTAATTGAACATGACATCGGAACTTGCGCCCTCTTTCCCAGAACTTATGGGACTGAGGTGACGTGTGTGCAGTTATGGCACCAGTTCCCTCCAGCGACCTACAAAGGCCTCATTGCTTCCATGTCGTGGTATTACGTGCCAAAGGTGGTCGTACCAGCTGTTAGATAGGTGGTCATTATGTTCTGGCTGATCAGTGCAAGTTGTGTAGTAGAAACATGCACAGTAATAACATTCTGACTATGTTGTTCTCAGAACTTTTGAATATGCCTGAACGCCTGTTCTGTAGTAATACAACCTTTTTCTTCTGCGATTGATTAATTGGCCAAGTATAAGAGTTTTGTATTCAAGGTGATGGTAAGAAAGATTTGGTTCTAGGCAGGTAGGATATGTGGAAGTTTGTCTGGCCATTGATGTTGCCAACTCTGTCATGGTCATGCCAATAACAGTTTTTGGTATGACAGTTAACCCCTGCTATATCACAAGTCTTATCATTGATTAAGATACCATTCTCCTGTAGTTCCATCCTTTCCATGCTCCATGCTTCCCATCCTTATACCAGTCCATTATTACAGGTTCTGCTGAATAGACTGAGTAAATCCAGTGGTTTCCTATTTCCTGAAAATGTGGTTAAGGTTTCAACACACTATGCAGCATAATGTTCACCTGTGAGCAGTTTTATCTCGTGTAAACGTTTGTTCATTTGTACCATCCTAGTTGGATAAATACAGGATGCGGTAGAACCAACGAAGCAGTTTCTATAGATTACTGCTGGGGCTGTGGTTGGGGTAGGCACTTGCACGTGGTCTGCCTTTGTTCAGTCATTGACCTCATTTCAGTAGCTAACATGGTCTGGACCAGTGCACATTGTGGTTTTGCCATTCACACTTATGAAAACAACAAATCTGTGATTGCTACACAACGAGCTTTTCAGTGACAGTTCAACATTCCATGCAACAATGCTGTTCCTAATGCAAACACAATTCGGTCCTAGGTTTGGCAGTTGGAGGAAACTAATAGCACACAAAGAACAGATACACATGGCCGACGCAGATCCGTCAGGCCGCCAGAAAATGTGTAGCGGGTGAGAAGAGTTCAAGAATTGCCGCAACGTTCTGCTCGGCGACATGCTGTTGCATTGGGGATTTCAGACCACAGTTTGAGGAGGATTCTACAATGCGATTTGAAGTTCCACCCTTTCGAAATAAAGATTGCTCAAGAATTACACCCAGCAGACTACGCCAACCATCAAAATTTGTGTGAGCAAATGCTTGTTCAGATCCCTCTTTACGCAGCTTTCTTCAGTAGTGATGGGTGTGTGAATAAGCAAAACTTTTGCTACTAGGCTGAAAATAACCCCAGAATTATTCATGAAAGACCGCAACATTCTCCTAAAGTGAAAGTGTGGTGTGCCATATCACAATTTTGCGTGGTAGGCCCTTACTTTTTTGAGGAGGAAGGAGTGACTGTGACAGTGAATTCTAAACATTGTTTCAGTGTTGCAAAATTTTCTGCAACCCAGAATGGATGAGATTGTTGAAGAACATGGACTGGGGGAATTGTGGTTCCAACAGGATGGAGCTACTGCTCACCCATCTCAAATTTCACTTGATGTTTCGAGAGAAATGTTTCCGGGACGCCTCCTCTCTTTGAGGGGTGATGTCTGGTGGCCTGCGCGGTCACCAGATTTGAGCATTTGTGACTACTTTCTTTGGGGATATCTGAAGGAAAAGGTTTTCAAAAGTCGCCCTCACACCCTACCAGAGTTACGAGCTGATTGAGGAAGTGAATCCCATTTTTTCCACATATAGCTTTCTGCATCACTACATCCATCACTTGAGTCATCTGTCTCTTGTCATTCGAAAGTTGCAGCTCCTGTCATTAATCTTGGAGACAATGGTTTCTTTATATGACTCCTGGTGTAATTCCCTGAATATCTCTTGTACCATGCAGATCTTGTTTCTAACTTTCCATAACTAAACAGTCAGTCCTAGCATCCAGCAATGACTAGTGTGCAATAAATCTGATCGGAAAACAACACTCTAGAGTTCAATGGTTGGTACATGATTGCACGTCCCACTTGTCCAATGACTTGTAGTGGCATCATGAATACAGTTACTCTGTGGGGTGTCCCTGCTATTGCTCCACTTAGTGGAAAGGAATGCCCATCAGTTCCCCTTCCTTCTTCAAAGAGTATCTACATGACATTCTCGTAGCACTTTCTTCTTCACCTACTTTAATTTTTTGACTTGCTGTGGTACTGTTACTGGAATTTGCAGTAAAACATCTGTCACATCTCTGAATGGCTTCACTCTGTTAATAAGTACAGTGGAAGTCTTGGTAGGTAACTGCATCTTAACATTGATTGGGGTGGTCCAATTTATAACTTAATATGGACCATTATATCTCATTAATTTTTTTTTAATTCTCCCTCCTGTTATGTATTAATTGGTAACAACAACACCCAATGGTAACTTCTGAAATAAGTTCACTTGCTTACTGTCCCACACATTTCTACTTTTCCAGTCCTTTTGTATTGGTTTGCTGAACTCTTTGCCGTGCCTCCCATGTTCTTTTTGCAAATTTATTCACTGACTTGATGTCGGATCATAATTTCAGTTTCAGTATGTCAAAGGGAGATGACATTTTTCTTCCGTAGATCACCCCATAGGGTGGCAAACCGGTACTACTATGGTTTTGAATTCTACACACTGATGACATAACTCAGGTGTGTGTCCCAATCTGCATGTTTGCTGTTTACATAGTGTCTCAGCATCTTCAGTATTGTTCAGTGAACATGAACATGTTCTGTACATCTGTTCGCATGCAGATGAAATAGGCTTGTCCATAACTTGTGAATGTGACGTACATGGCATAGGTGTTGCAGCAAGCCGGATAAGTTAGTACCCTGATCAGTTAGTGAATAATTGAATTCTTAAATTGCCAGAAATCTTACTATCACAGTAGCCGCTTGCTGGTCATAAATTGCTTTTCTAGGTGTAAACCTCGAAAAATGGTAAATGATTGTTAATATGTATTTATTACTAGCTGGAGTTCAGTTAAATGGACCCAACATATTAATCCCAGTCATGTCAAAGAGGTTTGACGCCTCTGGCAACCTTCAAAGAGGAATCATGTTATTGCTAAGATCTGACTGCTGTACGCATGGTGTGCAATTCTGCACTTATTGACCTACACTGGAGAGCGTAGATGAGGCATGTGAAGTGGACTGTAGGATGTCCTGAATTGGTTGCTATATAAGCAATGTAGTTGCTAAGTCTTCCCCCACCCTGCCCAGCATATGAAATTTCCTGCATCTGGATTGTCAAGCTTCTCACTGGGCATGTTTCCGTTGACTATTCATATTGGTTGGCTTACAGTTGTTGGTGAGCTGCCGTTTAAGTTTTCACAAAAAAATGAAAGAAAATTTTTTTGTAAAAATTGTTGCATTGTTCCTCAAAATATTCGCTTTTACAGTTAACACACATTTGCATACATTCAAATTAGTTCTTGGAACATTTCCTTAACTCTAATGTTGTTTTACCAAAAATGTAGTGGTGTAGCGATTTATCAGCTTGCCATAAATTTTTTTGTCTGAGAGGTGAAATGAAGTTGTTTGGTAGTAAATCTGGTGGTGCATGGGATTGAGTAGAATGGAGAGTTGCATCAAACCAGTCTTCGGACTGAAAACCACAACAGCAAGAATAACATCTGGTGCATAATGGCGATAAGTCATAAATTCAGTGTTTTTTCTTTGAGATAGTCAATTGTTGATTTTAAGAATGATCCAACATAGTTTTTTTCTGATTTCATTGATGTCTTCTGTCAAACGTATTGTTATTTACCATTCAACATTGAACTGTTAATTTTCTTGGAAGTGCTTCACTGCTTTTGAAGGTTTTGATTCACCTTTCAACACCAAAAAAATTGATTGCAGCTTAATTTCTGACTCTTACAAATATATTAAATTTTCGTCTCTGGTTACAATGTTGTATATGGAGTGGGCATTTCCTTGGTCAAAATTTTAGAGCGTTTCCTTGCACACATTGACACATAACTCATCAGCAGCTTCCACCTAACTTTGTAGAATCCAGATGGAGATTTTTGCCACATATAAATATTAACGCACATTCCAATGCAATCCAATCTTGGCTATGTCTAAGAGGGTGCTTCTATACCTTGTAAGTCACCTACTGATGCTCTTCTATCATGTTGGAGTCTGTGTCGATTTTGGAGAAAATAATTTTTGTCAATCTCCATGGAATTAATTGCTCACCAGAAGCAAGACTGCTACAAAATTCTTCAAACCAAATGTAAACAGTCGTTTGTGAAAGTGAGCAATTTTCAAAAAGTTAAGCGAAGTGATTTGAGGCATTGTTACTGAGTTGATCTTTCATGGGTTTCGCAAACAATCGTCCAACCAATTCCTGTTCTTGCACAACACTTTAAACACACTACTTGGCCAGTTTAACTGCAATTTGTTTTAATAACAAAAATGATAAATTTTAAATCAATAGTTACATCATATCTCAATATTGCTATCCAGTGGGCAAGGTAGTGTTTGGCAAGCACAAATACAAGCAGTAGAAACTCTTGCCGTGTGCAGGTGAACATTATCTTGGTGAAATGTAAACCTACAAAGGGCAACAAAATGGGGCGTAGAATGTCAACGTACCATTCTGCTAAGGCAGCCATGGATGGCAACCAAAGGGTTCCTGCTATGAGAACAAATGGCACCCAAACTGTCACTCCTAGTTGTGAGGCTTTATATTGGGTGACAGTCAGGTTTGTATCCCACCATTGCCTGGGTGTGTCTCAAGACAGGTCTTCAGCCTGAAATATCATTGACTGGAGTAGAACAGTCTTCATTGATGAATCTGCCTTTGAACTGAGCTCTGATGGCCAGTGAATACACGTCTCGTGATGTTCCAGACAGCATTGGGATACCAACTTGAATGTTGCCCGCCACACGGTCTGAGAGCCAGAAGTGATTGTCTGAGATAACATTTCTTTTTGTAGCAGGACCCCTTTGGTTGTAATCCACAGTACTCTGACAGCAAAGTGGTACGTTAACAATATTCTGTGCCCTATTTTGTTGCCCTTGATGGCAAGCAATCCTGGGCTTACAGTTCACCAAGATAATGCCCACCTGCACAGGTTTTTCTGCTACTTGTCTTAGTGCTTTGCAAACCCTACCTTGACCAGCAAGGTCACTAGATCTCTCCCCCAATTGAGAATGTTTGGAGCATTAGGGGTAGGGCCCTCCAACCAGCTCAGGATTTTGACAATCTAACATGCTAATTGGACAGAATTTGGTGCGATATCCCTCAGGAGGACCTTCTAGAAGTCCATGAACCAATGCCGAGCGAAATAATTGCTTACATAAGGGCTAGAGCTGAACCAACGCTTTATTGACTTGCACAATTTGTGGTGCGCTTTCTTGTGAGTAAATCATCCAATTTTTCCGGAACGGTAGTCATTTGTCTGTACTTGTACATGGTGGTTTGTTGCTTTTATTTTAAATTTATTTTCTTAAAGGTTGTACTTAATTTGCGATCCTCCTGAAAGTTGTAGTTTCTTTCCCATGTAAGTTCATGGAAATATAAGGTCTTTTAGAGTGGAAGTCGGACGGTGGGTACGTGTAAAGCAAAGTTCATTCGAGGGGGATTAACTGCAAAGACAGTGAAGTATTTCAGCTTATCCTTAAGGCTATATGGAGACTGGGAAGCATTTGCCACTTCAGGTACGTAGAGAGATCTCTCTATGCTGAGGGAGTTTTAATAAAATTCCTGATAGTGAATATGGTTTGCTTGTTAAAGTTTTGTATAATACTGTGTGATAAGGAGACTGCTACGTTGGTGGTGGTTTGATGGAAGCACAGGAGGAATTGACATGAGATTGATGGACTAGGTAATGTGAGAGTGCTGAATTGGTTAACTGAAGTCACTATGAAGACATGGTACATACTGTGCTAGGCCATTTTCATCTGTGTGTCAATGCGTGACTCTGACCTGAATACCAACAATAGCCTCGCCTTCAAGACTAGACACACCTTGCCTCAGTACTAATATAAATCATTAAATCTTAGTCAAAGATGTTTAACTGATGAATGTTATAGGAACTGTGCACCAACTACACATCTGACTAAAACAGAAGTACACAGATTATATGCCCTGTATAGATTCTGTCTATACTAAATTCGTCAATAGTGTTGCAATGCGGTAAAGAGATGAAGGCTTAACACACTTTTGCATCAGTACTTATCATTATAGTAATTACGATTTGATGAAATCTTGTGCACATTGCACTTTATCTGAAACCTAAATACGCTTGTTCAATGAGCTGTAATGTTGGTTGCTATTAACAACAGCTCAACAGATCTCTGTTACATTAAAATTCGTAACTTGCGCCGATTACGGCGGTATTGTTAATTATGTAAATGATTAAAATTTCTTACTGACACCAAACAACTTTAAACCCCAAAATATCTATAGCTATTGCTGGGTCTTTACATTATTCACGCTAACAATCAGTATAGTTTACTACTCAAAAATCTTCACTCGCTACCATAAAACAAATTGCTTAAAAACATGTAGCAAATATTTACCATGACAAATGTTTCACTTAATTACAGTATATCTCAATTTCTTTCATCTTTGTTCAGTTAAATTTAATAAACAATTCCTAATACAATAGGTCTGAACCAAAGGTGTCATTTCATTGTAAATGAAATGAGCAATATAGCAATAGCCATCTATGTGATAATATTAGCTCTCTTTAGGGCTGCAAATGTTATTTCTCATTGTCCCTTTTCCTTCCTTCTTTCTTTTTAATCCTTAAAATAACCATTAAGTGAATAAAAAAGTTAACACCCTTGCCTTTTATTTAATGAAATCTAATTAAATCTTTTCTCTCTAATTACTGATTTTTAAAAATGTAATAAAATCTCAATGCGACAGTGATTCTTTGAGTCTAGTTATTTGACCTGGAAGGTCGACTTTTAACAACTTCGCATCAATGTAGCTCTTTACTATTTACGCCACTTGCATATTTTTCAGTGCGGATTCAATTCTTGTCACTGTAGAATTATACACTGAACATGGAATTCAGTTTAACTTTTCTTTATTTGCATCAAATTAATATCTCACAAACAGTTTCCATGTGTATTAGTGACATTCAAAAAATTAAACACACAAATCCGTATAGAAAAGGTAAAACAAAACACAAACAAAAATCCTATGTGCCAGCACAAATTTTGTACTAACTTTAACATAACAATCAAGGCTCGTCCACTTCAGGAGTTGGTAATAGCATTCCCTCTGATAGCCCCGAAGTTAAATTTGCCATTTGCCACCCTACTGAGCAATGGAATTGAATATCATTGATTGGTTCTGGTGGGGTATGAGGTCTATTTTCAAATATTAATGTCATGTATTTTACAGGCAACAGTAATTGTGTCCTCTGTTACACAAGTCATGCCGATTCTTTTTCCTGGCTTTATAAAACCCCAATGGAGACTTAAACTCAGTGGTAGACACAATAACAATTATTACGCGTAGTGCATACTCGAATATACACACTATCATGAACTGCTCAACACTCGACTACCTTAGAGTGGGTGCCCAAAATCAAATAAAGACCGCAACTGCCTAATTACCTTAGAGCACACATGAATAAAACATCCGCCAAGTTGAACAACTACTACTTCTGAAATCTTTTCTGCACCAGGAAATTCAAGAATCACACTCTTAAGTCCAGTCCAGGTACTGAATAACACTGTCAGACATAAACTTCTCCAAATATGGACCACAGTTTTACAGAAATTAGAGTGTAATGTTGCAAAAGCATGCTGGCCCATTTCTTCCTACACCATGTGAACACTAATAAGCTTCATCCATGCTATTGGCTATTGCAGAGTGAGTTAACCGTATTTGATCATAGAAAAATCTCCCCAGCACTACGAGCCAAAATAAACTCAAATCAATTAGTTCAATGTATCCTACTTTTTCTCATGAACAATATAAACTGGATCTGATACACTGCTAAACACATGTAAGAACTCGGTCACACTAAGTTCTGATTGACAACACCGACCGAGTACCAACTCAATAATTCAATAAACGCTCTTGACAATATTCTCTCACAGTGTGTTAGTCACAGGCCCACCTAAATCTGCAATCTACTGTCTTTTCGAGTGACTGTTAGACATGATGATTAATTAGAGCTTGTACCTACCAGTTCTAGTGTAGGCTTCTCTAGCAACACTCAAATCAGAAATGAACTTCTAAATCCCAAAAACCATAGGGGAACCAATTTAGAAAATCACTTCACAATTCCATTGCTTGTAACAAATGTAAGTTCCTTGCCCCATCATCTTGTTGAATAGTGGCCAGCTTGATGTGATGATCTCTCTGGCTCAGACAGCTAATGGCTGCTGCTGCAGCTGCTGCTGCTGCTGCCGCCGCTGCCAGTGCGAGGAGACACTTTGAAGCAACCTGCTTGTTCTGTCAAGCACTGTTGGAAGCTCACTTTTCTACAATATATGCACATGTAGAGACTTCAGTTACTGTACATACATGCATTCATAACCATTCATCATGTATTTAATACTTGCCCATCGATAAATTAATATGTTGAAGCGAATCAGTCTGTGATGGCACCTAAAACCTTCTGTCCCGTCACAGATATATCTCATCATTCTTTCATTAACCAGTTTGGAGTGTCTGTGTAACGAATACTGTGTGCTGTGCCCCTGAAGACACATGGGAGAGTGTTAATGGACTGCGACCCCCCATCCCACACCCCACTGTGTCTGCCTGCACAGATATGTTTTTGAATCTCATTCTCTTGTAATGTGCTTCTGTTAAAGGGGGCTTGCCTTAAGGGGAGGTTTACTATCTTGGGCTTGAAAAAAAATTTTTTTTTTTCTCGGGATGTGTTTTAGGTATCAATGTCAGAGGAGGAGGAGGAGGAGGAGGAGGAGATTAGTGTTTAATGTCCCGTCGACAACGAGGTCATTTGACAGAGTGCAAGCTCGGGTAAGGGAAGGATGGGGAAGGAAATCGGTTTGGTCAAAATGTTTACTAATATTTCCTCTACAAACTGGAATTTTTTCGACTGGAAATGTTGAAGAACAAAGGCGGAAGTGCCGTCGTAACGAAACAAAATTTCGATATAGACCTACACGTGCGGTATGTCACAGATCAGCCGCCTCGCCTGAAATCAAAATTGAGTTGACGTTAGCGAAGTATATAAGATTCTTTAGGAGTTGTACCTTGCTCAAGTTATTTGGACCATAGGAAACAAAATAGCAGCCATTTTGAAAAAAATAGGATTTTTTTCATAGATTTTTGACTTTGTTGGCCAGGTAAAAATATTTACAGTTGATAGATTGGAATAAAAGTGGTACAACTCCTAGACAATTTTTTTAGTTAGCTTCGTTGGAAACGAACAATCATGCCAATCGGTTCAGTAGATTTGAAGTTACCATACTGCGTGATAAAAAAAAAGTAATTTCAAGAAAAACGTGTTTGAAGTTTTGACTACATATAAATGCAACATTATGCAACTTACGTTCAATCTGCTATTTTGAGTCCATAAACTCATCCTTCATTTTCCTCATAGAGGGTGTTCTGCTCTATCTGAGCCATCCTGTGCTGCTGTAGAGCCACACGTACGGCCGGTGACAAGCGGTTTTCGGCCGCTTGAGTCCGGTGGTCGTCTGAATGCTTGGCAAACTGTGTCGGATAGAATTCCAGGGTGACATCCATTGTTGTCATGGTCTTCAGAATTGCTAAATACCCTTCGTTGAAGCTGCTCACTGCCAGGAAAGTCACAATCTTCAGTCTTTGCACCAGAATGCAAATGCTTGGGGGCTAATTTCCAAATGCACGCGTTCAAACTGTCATTTGAATTTTGTGTGTTTCCTCCCAAGCACTGGTACAATAACTCGCCCTCCGAAAGGACCTCGTAGATCGGATGAATCACTTTTTGAACTTATTTGGAGAGCGGCTGGTCGTGTTGATATTTGTCCAGATGTCTGGTAGCCTCTGCAATGTGCCACTTGCACCAACTGGTTTCCCCAGCCGGACAATTTCGGTGTTGTGGGTGGTCATCTTCCAAACACTTGTAGAAATAAGTTGTCCAAATTGCCTTCTTCATCTGTTCCACTGAATTGGAATGCCGGCAGATTGCCAAGCCGTAGTACGTCGTAAGCTCCTTGGTCACTTTATCAGTTTGTCATGGGCGAGCACATAGAACAATGTTTCGCGGCTACTAAGTCGAAATTTCCCAAAAAAAGGTGTGTGAAAAAAGGCCGGTTTCAGGCAGGTGCACTTTTTTCTTCAACCGCGAATAACAAACATTTCCATCCCATACTGGGAAAAACTGTTTCAGGGATAGATCCTAAACATTTTACGGATCCAAAAATGCAATTTAAAAAATCGATATTTTAACCAAAAGATAGTAAACCTCCCTTTAAGTGTTGGCCTCAGCCTCATTTACATTTGAGTTTGGCTCTAGAGGACATGCCCTTTGACTGTCTATCTCTACCTATACCTTTATTATATTGTGCCTCTACCTTGCCCTTACAGTGTGATTATACTCCAGGTTAGACAGGCCACCTCTCCCTACTTTCCCTCTGTGTGTTTATATCTGGCCCTAAGAGTCACAATTTTCTTTGAATACCTTTACTTTTGCCATCAACTCCAGTTTTCCATGGGGCTAATTTAAATTAGCCCTGCAGGGTCATAATGTAAACAGTTTCACAATAACAACTTCAGACTTTCTTTTATGGTTACCCTGACACATACACAAACTCCATCCTGCCACCCCTGCCCCTCCCCCCTCTTTCCTCTGGAGGCTCACACCATCCTTGTGAGTTTGTATGCGGTGAATACAAGAGTCCTTGAACCCTTGCAGTATTATTTCTTTTTCTAGGTTGTAAGTTTAATCTTTTACTGTTCTGTATACACACCCCTGTGAGACAAGGATTAGGATGGCTTACAGTACCTCCTGCCTATCATAAGAGGTGACTAAACAGAGTCCCAACTTAGGCAAGCTCTCAAGACAACATCGTTATGATCAAAATCTCCTTTTGGCTTTTATTATCTGCCAAACCACTATAACTTATGGCTTCTTTAATTTTTTAGTCT
Source organism: Schistocerca cancellata (assembly GCF_023864275.1). Lineage (NCBI taxonomy): Eukaryota > Metazoa > Arthropoda > Insecta > Orthoptera > Acrididae > Schistocerca > Schistocerca cancellata. The sequence goes on along the minus strand of NC_064629.1, from coordinate 540,710,791 downwards.
CCATTGGGATTTGATCCTACACTTTCCTTCGAAATCTTATAGCAGTACAGGCTGTCTCGAGAAGTCTGCGTTACTTAAAGATCTTAAGCACACTTACGGTTACTTGCATACAAAAAATTCAATGCAGTAGCCAGTCCAATGTACAGAGGTTGTCATGTACCCTCTGTTGTAGCCATGGAATAATGTGGGGACTAAGATATTGATGCGTAAACTGTAAACTCCCTGTGCAGTAAGTGTTTTACTGTGAGGTTCCAGGCAATGACCACTGTGCAGAGGGACTATTGCCATGGCTGGGTGGCGTCCATGGGTAGAGCAGTGAGCAGCATTAGGGCTGATGGTCAAAAAACTAAATTCATCAAATTTATCCATTAAATAACTGTACAGATAAACTGTCTCACCAGAGGGCTAGCTGTAGTAATGCAGAAAGTTATATAACACTTAAGCATTTGAGTTTCTGGCCACTCAATGGGATGAGAACAAACTTGAATAAATTTGACTATAGTTTGTGATATCTGGTGTGCACTAGAACTGATGAACATACCTTTACAGTAACAAATCGTTATTACTTCTGGAACACACAAAGAACCAATGTGGATTAGTAGCTTCGTTACAACAGAATAGAAATGGACCTCGTTTACAACAAAACAAATACATAGTCAAAATGTACACCCAAATAATGCAGTTAGCTGGGATACATGCGAGTCACTACTATTCAGCATGAAAGCCTCAATATGATTAAGGATATCATGTGCTACAGAGGTCATAACCTTCAAACTGTTGATGAATTGAGTGTGAACTTAAAATGACCGAGTCAGTTTTGTGTCTGTCATCCAGAGATGTTAAAAAGACAGTTGGATATATAGGGTGCTTTTGTGCTTGGGTTTGAAGGGAAAGTCCTGTTTGAAAAGGTTAGTCATTGTCCACACAGGTGATGTCACCTAGAGCCTCTCAGGAAGAAGCCATTGTCTTTTATTGCTTACACTTTGAGCATACCAGACTCTCACAGTGGACTCATTTTGTGACAAGTGGACCCTCGCCGTTGTACCTGTGAAGCACCTTAACAGTTCCTCATAGTGTGTGTAATTATAGCTGATTGACAATGTGGGCTGAAGCTATGAGGCAATCCCAGAAGTAAAGTATCCTATATCTTCAGACATAGAAAAAGCTTTTTTTTTTTTAAGTAATAGCATCATTTTAAAGGTTGAACAATGCTTCATATTTCTGCCATAATCATGAATTCGGTTAATGCAGTTTTGTAGAGGCTATGGCAGCTTTGCGATGTCCATGTCATACCAGCTTGCTGCCATGTCATTCAGGAAGCACTGAACCTCAGCTTTCACCTCACCATTTAAGTAGAACAACTGTCCACAGAAATTGTCCCTCAACTTGGCACCGAGCGACTATCACCTTTCCCCAAAGTCCAGGGTGTTTGGAGATTGGATGAGGAAGTTCTAACCAAAGTTTTACAGGAGATTGATGGGCTACATGTGGGCAGGCAGTGAAATACTGATAAAATTGAGAAGGGCAATTCATAACTGAGGAAGAAAAGCATTCTCCATGAGAACATCGGGCCACATGTCGCCTGTCAAACTGTCAATCTCCCACAAAACTTTGGTTGGAACATCATTACCCATCCACCAACCAATCCGAACGTGGCACAGAGTAACTACCACCTCTTTCCTGCGTTGATGGAACATTTCTCTGGACAGTGGTTCTGCTCCAACTAAGAGATGGAGAAAAAAGTTCAATGCTTCATGAAGGACATAGCAGCGAGCTGGTATGACATGGGCAGTTGTAAAACTGCCACAGAATCTACAAAATTGTGTTGACCAATATTGTGATTATGTGGAAAAATATAGCACCCTTCAATGTTCAAAATGATGCAACTATTATAGAAAATTAACTGTTGTTTGTGTATCAAAAAATGGGACTTAAGTTTTAGAACTGCCCAGATATGTTGTTACCTCAGATGCTAGTTGACAGTACAACAGCTGCCAACAGTGTTATATTTTGTATGAGAAAATAGGTAACATAATAAAATTAGAGACATTAGTTTTTCCCAGCATATCCAATGTTCAAATAACTTCAGACATTGCCGACAACTGCCAGTATTTTGACATAACCACACCCTTACTTGCTAATTTAATTTCAATGGCGTCCTTGATTACACTATCCCAATAATTGGGAGTGGCAGAGCTGATGTGCAGTTACAGCTGTTGGAATAGTGTTATTAAGCAAGCTGCTGAAATTAAATTAGCAAGTAATCTTACAGGGATAGTAGTTTTTGTTTACATTCTACATGGAATACTGATCTTTCACTTGTCAAAAACCCCAGAGTAACAGAGTTTATGCTACCTCACCCATTTATGATTAATTTCACTACTGACAACACCTGATACTGGTGATCTTTGATTTGTAATCGTGCTGTATAGCGTGCGCATGTGTACATGGTGAGTACGTGCATGGCGAGCACAGGGCCCCGAGCTATTGCAGCCTTCCTTCTTTCCCGGGCTGCATTTCCATTCCATTCCATTCCTTTCCTTTCCTTTCCTTTCCTTGCTCCTTCCCCTTTGCCCTCTCCTCTCCCTCTCTCAATGTCCTTGTTTATGGTGGCCCCGCTATCCTCCTGGTTATGTTGACTTTGCGATTTGGTTTTGTTGCGTAATTACCTCATTATTTTGGTGTTATCTGGTCACCCTCTGGGGTTTAACCTCCATTACTAAATTTCTATTCCATAGTGTGAACCATTTGGGGAAGAGCACCTTACCTAGTGTCTCCAGCGTGTGTCCTAGTTCCTTCCACCCTTTCCTTCACGTTGTTGTCTTGTGCTAGGGTACATAGCCAGTGCGGTAGCCACTCCTGAAAACACAGGGATCACACTTCTGATACCTGAGCTGTGACCACCTCATGTAAGCCTAGCAGTGGTGGTCACATCATAACTCCCGGCAATGGCTGCCATTCCAGACGGCCCTTGCTGTGGCTGGTGGCTCCCGTGGGGAGAGCCCCTGATCGGAGTGGGTGGTATCATGGCGGACGCTATGCAAATGAAACGCGTACAGATCCAGAACTCTGGCCGTTCTTCTATGGCCACCTCTTTGCATGGAAATGATTCTTCTAGTGCTGCTTCTTCTGCCCCTTCAGTCTTCCCTTCCATGGCTACCCCCTGGAAGGAGGGCCAGGCTCGTTGGCTAGGGGCGAAACCTTTCCCCCGCTATCTGGTTTGCACCAGAACTGATGGGGATACTTTCACCAATACCAAACCTTTATTTTTTGTGGAACACATGGAAGAAAAGTTTGGTGAAGTGGACTCTCTGAGCAAGATGCGGTCGGGTTCGTTGTTGATCAAAACTGCTTCAGCTGCCCAATCTGCGGCCCTTTGTGCCTGTGACCATGTCGACACAATTCCTGTGTCCATTACCCCTTCCCCCCACCAGTCTTTGAATATGGTTCAAGGTGTAATTACTCACAGGGACCTCATCCTTCAAACTGATGAGGAACTTCGGGACAGTATAGGACGGCGGAGTGTTCACTTTGTTCGGTATGTTCAGAAGGGCCCAAAGGACAATCACATTGATACTGGTGCCTTTATCCAGGCCTTTGAAGGGGATACCCTCCCTGAGAAGGTCAAGATTATGGTTTATCGATGTGACTTGAAGCCGTACATCCCACCACTTAGAGATGTTTTAAGTGCTTGTGTTTTGGCAACATGTCTTCCCTCTGTTCAGACCCCTCTTTGTGGTGCCTGTGGCTGTCCACTCCATGAGGGGAGTTCCTGTGTGTCCCCTTCCTGTGTGTGTTAATTGTCATTGCAATCATTCTCCATGTTTACAAGATTGCCCGGCTTATAAGAAGGAAAAGAAGATTCAAGAGTAAAAGACCCTTGATCGTCTAACCTACACTGAGGCTCATAAGAAGTAAGAAGATGTAACTAAATCATATTTAGTTACATCTTCACGCCTTCCTCCCACTAGTCCCGAACCCCTCTCCTCCCCCCCTCCCCCCCCTCCACTGCAGCTCCCACACCCTCCCCTCAGGGCACCGCTGCCGCCCCCTCCCCTCCCCCCAGCTGGAGAAGTGTCCCACTTCTTTGGCGTCTGCCAGTCAAGGGTGCCCCTCCCGTGATCCCCCTTCCCAGCACCTTCCAGGCCGAAGATCTGCTGCCACACAGGAACCATGGTCTGTGGGCCCCTCAGGTCGCCCGGTCTCTTAATGTTCTAGATCTTGCTCCAGCTGGCTCCTTTTTTGCCATGCAGCCCTCCTCAGTCTCAAACAGAAAAGAAGAAACGTAAGTCCCAGGACACAGAGCTTTTGGTGTCGCCAGAGGTCCTGTCCACACCTTCGCAACCTGAATCTGACCTGCTGTCCATGGGTGTCGCCCCCTCCTTGTCGGAGACGGATGGTGACCCGGCAGCACGGCTGGCTTTAGCCTGTTCACCCCCCATTTGAATCATCATTCTGTGGTTATCCAATGGAATTGTAATGGATATTATGGTGACCTTCTGGAGCTAAAATCCCTTATTTCATTTTACTCTGCAGCTTGTGTGGTTCTACAGGAATTCATTTTACTGATCACACACCAACCCTCCGTGGTTTCCGTGCTTTCTGTCAAAATCAGGTCGGCCCCCTGCGGGCCTCTGGTGGCGTTTGTACGTTGGCCTGTACGGATGTTGCTAGCACGTGGATTCCTCTTCAAACTACATTGGAAGCAGTTGCTGTTAGGGTCCACCTGGACTCTGAGGTCGCGGTTTGCAATCTTTATCTCCCTCCTGACAGGACTCTTACACCTACTGCCGCCTTAACTGCCCTTCTTCAGCAACTTCCTCCTTCTTGGGGATATTAATCCTCATCCTCCCTTGTGGAGCAGTGCATTTCCGTATAGTTGGGGTCTTCTCATAGACCAGTTTGTTGCAGACCACAAATTGGGCCTCCTTAATGATGGCTCCCCTACTCATTTCAGTGCTGGTCATGATACCTTTCCTGCCATTTGATCTTTCTCTTTTTTTCTCCCTCCCTCCTCCCTTCATTCCACTGGTCGCCACACGACGACCTTTGCGATAGTAACCACTTCCCATTGATTCTCTCGCTCCCTTCCTGCTCCCCTATGGACAGGTTACTTTGTTGGTCTTTCCAACGCATAAATTGGCCTCTATACAGTTCACAGGTCATTCTTTCTCCCTTTTTGTCAGATTGTATTGATGTCGTCCACCATGACTGTTATGATGCCATTGTTCATGCTGCTGGCCTTCCCATCCGATGCTCATCCTGGCCATGTCGCCGCCAGCAATCCCCGTCGTGCAGTCTGATGGTTGCTGTTGCCATCCGTGATTGCTGTCGAGCTTTGCAACACCTTAAGAGGCAACCATCCACTGTCAATCTTATTACTTTTAAATGCCTTTACACCAAAGTCCGTTACTTAATCAAACGGAGCAAACGGGTGTGTTGGGAACGCTTTGTTTCTTCCCTCGGTTCTACTGTCCTTGGGTCACGGGTATGGGCTACACTTTGCTCTCTCCAAGGTTGCCATTGGTAGTCTACCCTCTCAGGCCTTGCCCTCCCGGATGGCCTTTGCATGGACCCGTTGCTTCTTGCAGAACATCTTGCAACCTGTTTTGCAACAGCAACAGCATCAGCATTAACCTCATATCCAGCTGCTGTCGTTCACCAGAAGCAGCGGGCCGAAGCTTCTGCCTTATGTTTCGCCCCTTGTCAGTCAGAATCTTCCAATGAACCTTTTCCTGAATGGGAACTTCTTTCTGCACTTTGTTCTTCTCATGATACAGCCCCTGGCCCAGACTCCATTCGTAACCAATTGCTTTAACATCTTGGTGCTCCACAACGACAACATCTGCTCCGGGTGTTTAAGCGTATTTGGCTCCAGGGTGTCTTCCCTTTTCAATGGAGGGATAGCATCGTAGTTCCCATCATTCAGCCTGGTAAGAACCCCTTGTTTGTCTAAAGCTATCAGCCTATTAGTCTGACAAATTTTGTTTTCAAGTTACTTGAATGGATGGTAGCCCATCGGCTCAATTGGGTCCTCGAATATCGGGATATATTGTCCCCTTACCAGCGTGGATTCAGAGAGGGACAGTCTCCAATCGATCTTTTACTTAGCTAGGAATCGGCAGTTTGGCAGGCTTTTTCCCAGCGCTGCCATTTCGACCTTCGCAAGGCCTATGACACGGCTTGGTGCCATCACGTCTCACTTCCACTTCATGAGTGGGGTCTTCGGGGCCCACTCCCGATTTTTTTATCCAGCAGTTCCTGTTCCATCGGTCTTTCACGGTTCGGGTTGTTACTGTTTGTAGTTCTCCATGGACCCAGGAGAATGGCATCCCACAGGGTTCCGTATTGAGTGTACTTCTTTTCCTCATTGCTATAGATGGGCTTGTTTGGCCTTCGTCCGTCCTTTGGTCACCCCTTATCTGTATGTGGATGATTTGTGCATTTGGGTTAGTTCCTCTTTGATGGCCTCTACAGAGAGGCAGCTTCAGCTATATGGCGTGCCTCTGCGTGGACCTTCTCACACGGGTTTCAATTCTCTCCTTTAAAATTGCTGGTGATCCACTTCTGTCGCCGTACTGTGGTCCACCCTGATCTGGAACTCTACCTCGATGCACAATGATTACCTGTGGTCCCACAGTTTCGTTTCCTGGGTCTTCTTTTCGACAACAAGCTCACTTGGCTGCCTCATATCAAACTTCTGAAGATAGTATGTTTCCGTAAACTAAATGTCCTTCGCTTCCTTGCCCACACCTCTTGGGGTGCAGATCGTTCGGCTCTTCTCCGCTTTTAGTGCTGCCTCACTTGGACTATGGTTGTCAAGATTATGGTTCAGCTGCTCCTTCCACACTGCGCCTCCTGGATCTGGTCCACCATCGTGGTGTTCGTTTAGCCACTGGTGCCTTCCCTACTAGCCCTGTTGATAGTCTCCTGGTTGAAGCTGGGATCTCCCCCCCCCCCCCCCCCCCCCCCGGCCTCCCCTTTCTGCTTGGCAGTCCCACCTTCTGGTTTCTTATGCAGTTGCTGTCCGTTCCTCCCCCACTCATCCTTTCTATTCTAATCTGTTACCAGACCAAGGACGTTGCCCACCTGATTCCCTCCCTCGCTCTGGTTTACCGGTTGGGCTCCACCTTGTCTCTCTTCGCTGTGATTTACAGCTTCCTTCTTTGTCCTGTCTCTCCCACTGTCAGCTGTGTTGGGAGGTTCCTGACTCCCCTCCCTGGCCAAGATCCTCTTTTCTTTCCTTTTTACTTTGTTTTTATCACTTCTTAGGTTTGGTTAGTCTCCTTTTACAATATGCACTTTTACATTCTAGCTGTTGAATGCTTTTAAATAGCAGGTGGTCTTGCCTGTACAGCATCAGGGGTGGGATATTTCCTGCCTCTAGCATAGCCTTGGGGTTGCTCATTTGCTGACTTCCGTCACTTTGTTTTTGCCATTGACAACACAACTGCACTTTTACATTTTTTGGCCTTTTATCTTTTGTCATTTTGACTTTTCTGAGATGTCAATCTGTCTGAATGGACCACATTTGAAACAAGGAACTGATGACCTTGCTGTTTGGTCCCATCAACCAACCAACCCACCCAGTTATGCTCTACCCATGAACCAACACACATCACTTATTATTTCTATCATACACTGCTTGGTCTTTCACTCTGTGACATATTAGACAAATTTACTGATCAGTGCTCAGGGTACCCAATGTTTTATGTTTACGAGGGTGCCTCTAGGCACTGGTGCTAGTCCTAAGTGCTTCCAAGCCTTCTCCACACTGGCATTCAATTCCTTCTGCCTTTTCACTTTAATATTTTTGTCATTGTAAAGTATCCAGTTTTTTTTTTTTTAATCCTGTTTTGTGGGAGTCACACATTATTGATACATCCGAAAGTAAGAGCTGAACTTCCAAATATATTCTTTTACTGTATATCTAACTGCATCCATACCTGGGATTGTTAAGACACACCACTGTGGTGATGCTTGACTAGGTTAGCTGGTTCAAATCATAGTGATGCAAGAAATTTTCACTGATTGTATTTGGCCACAAATGGGAGAAGAGATTGTGACGTAAAGTTCCAGATCATAAGACTGTGCACCAGTGTTGATTGACTTGTAAAAAGTAGTAGTTTTTTGTAATGGTGTCATTGGACATACTGATAAGATTGGAGATAATCAATTTAAAGTTGGCAGGGTATAGAGGAAGTAAACCTCACTTTAAAGTTAAGGGCGTAGGTGTATTGCTCTAAAAGGAGGTAGTTTATATGATAAGACGAGTGTTAAGGGAGCAGAACATGTAGCTTGGTGGAGAAGGATGTAATTTTAGTATTATATCCTGAATTGCTTTTTCTTCCACTTCCATCTTCATATCTTCCTACCTACCTTGTAACACCATCTGTAGTTCTTGATGTGGGAACGTTTGGTGACAGTGTATTGTTAAATCACTATTTTACTAAACAGTTGTAACTTAGGCTCACGAAATCTCTTTTTGTATATCAAGACATGTTGATTTGTGCTGTTTTCATATTTTTGTTGTTACTGTCTGTTAGTTTCTCCTCACAGTACATAATACATTGGTTCAGGTATTTGTTTATATATATGAACACGATATGGTTTTCAACACTGTGAAAGTAAAAGCTGCTGTTTTTTCTTCATTATCCTAACTAGGTATCTGAATGATCTTTATACTCTGGATTTGAAGACGAGTACCACTGCTTGGGACATTCCACAAACAAAGGGTACACCACCGTCTCCAAGGGAGTCTCACACAGCAGTGGCGTACACACAGAAAGCCACTGAAGTAACTCGTATTGTCATTTATGGTGGAATGAGTGGTTGTCGCCTAGGGGACCTTTGGTTTTTGGATTGTGGTAAGTTACTTAATTTCCTACCATTCTTTTATTGTATTTTGTGGTTATCCTTAAGTTGTAACTTGTTACACTGCAGTATGTCTGCTTATTATCCCACAAGCAAAGAAACTGTCAATTTATTTTTTGCTGTCTTTTGCACATTTATTGTGTTTGTGCAATGTCCACTAGTGTTGACTCTTCTGTTAAATGTGGTTGTTTCATTATGAGGATGCCAGTGTTTCGTTAATATGTTACATAATTAGACAAGTTTCACTTGTAAGAAAGTTTTTTTTTTTTTTTAAACTTTGCAGTGTAATCATACAGGTGTTAAAATTTAATATATTATAATCAGTACATGGAAGTCATATGTACAGCAAAAGGAACATTAAAAATTACTTACAGTGGAAATATAAAATAAAGTTGCATGTTACGTATTGTGGAAAAGAGAAACTTGGTGATAAGACTTAGTCAACAGGAAAATGATTCATACAAATGCCATGGCATAGTCATAAGGCTTAGTCAACAGTAAAAATGGTCCATGTAAAATGTAAGGCCATGTGCATCATATATACAGACAACTAGCAGGATAGAAGGAACAAGCCAGCAGGAAAATTATGCTCAGGTGACGCTGACATAAGAAACAGTGGCAACTGCAAAAGACACCTGACATATTAAAAAAAATTACATTATAATATCATAGAAACAGTAACGTAACAAATATAAAAAAGCATATAAATGTATGCAAACGTGAACCAAACTGACATGCATTAAAGTAGGATAATGACAGATAGCCTCTTTGAGAAAAATCTTTCTAAACAGCATGGAATACCTGATACTGCCGCTATGTTGATTGAAGAACAGGCCAAAAGCCACTAAAAAAGTTTCTGATTTTAAGCTGTAATTTATCATTAAGAATAAAGTCCTTATAACTGAAATTGTGCTTAAAAATTTCAAATTCCTTGGACAAGTCCTATCTAAAACTCTTCTCTTCCCTACCGAATCTTCCAGTTTAATCGGGGAATGTGTACATTGTATTGTGTACATAGCATAAGTAGAGCCATGAGTGTTTCAGCCCCTTTACCAATACTTATTCTTTGAATCTTAAGTTTGAGTCCTCTTCCAGTTTTCCCTATACAGAAACAGGGACAGTCATTACACATTATTTTATAGAGGCCCGGATGAGATAATGGTTCCTTATTATGCTTTAAGATGCGAATGAAATTTTTCCCAAGACAGTTGCTAGTTCTTAGCTTTTCTAGAATTGGTACGGCAAAGGAAATTCTCTTTGTCTTCAACTTCTTTTTCAAGTTTGTAATCTTTGAGTGGGACATTTTTAGCAGTTCTATTATCCAATAATCAGTCTACTAATGACTGTTCATAGCTGTTACTGGCTTATGAAAGATTCAGAATTCTGTTTCATCCTTTTTACACCCAAAAAAGAAAATTCACCTCGCTATTCTCATTCTGCAGTTGTTTAGTGAAAACTATTTTATCGTGTAGTTAATTGAAAGTACGAAACAGTTTGTCTAATTCTTCATAAGTACCTTCGAAAACTATAGCATGTTCTCTGCAGGCCAAGGTAGCTTCCTTTGATAGCACTAACTTATGTTCCAATGTTCCAGTTCACACTACTTTGGAGGTGGTTGAAAATAACGTGCATCTTCACAAAAAGTTAACAGAGCCTGAAATTACTGAACTTACGTTGTTGCTTCGAATTGCACTTAAACACAGTTACTTCATGTTTAACACAAAATTGTGTATGCAGTGTTTCGGATTGGCCGTTGGTAGTCCCCTTGCCAGCATTTTAACTGACATAGGCACTTCTAAGGAATTAGCTCAGCTGTTTCATATTACTTTCAATCAGTTATATGGTAAAGTAGTATTCACCAAGGAATTGCAGAATGAAAATAGTAAGTTGAATTTCCTTGATCTTACTTTGGCTATACAAAAAGATAAAACTGATTTTATAATCTTTCACAAGCAAAGTTTTTTAAGATAACATTATCAAAATTGATTCGGCTCATCCATAAGCACACAAATTGGCCCTTCTCCATTTAATATTTATTGTGCTTTGGTTACACTACTATACCCAGAGATTTTTCAGGAAAAGAGAAATTTGATTAAAAGTATAGCCAGAAATAATGGCTATGAACAGTCGTCAGTAGACCGAATATTGGGTAAGAAAACAGCTAAGAATCCACTCTGAGAGATTACAAGCTAGGGAAAAAAGGTAAAGACGAAGGGAGTTTCTTTTCCATTCCATTCCATACCATACTTACATTAAATATAAGGTACACTGTCTTCTTACTAAGAAATATGGCTGTAAAGTTTTGTTTTAAACTAGCAGCAGCCTTGGAAAAAATTTAATTCACACTGAAAGCATAATGATAAGCCATTATCTCATTCTGGCATTTATAAAATGAGGTGTAATGATTGTCCCTGTTTCTATGTAGGGAACGCACTAAGAGCAGTCAACATCAGATTCAAAGAACATTCATTGTGTAAAAAGGGCAGTAATATTCATGGTTCTACTTACACCGAGAGTCTCATAGAATGTACACACTCCCCTATTAAATTAGAAGATGCGGTCTTAGATTGGAATTGTTAGAAAAATTTTAAATTTTTAAGGAAAACTTCAGTTATAAGGACTTTATTCTTAACAATAAATTATAGCATAAAATCGGAAGCTTTGTCTGTGGCCTTTGGCCTTTTCTTCAATTAACATAGTAACGGTATAGGGTTTGTCACGCTGTTGAGAGAGATTTTTCTCAGACGCAATCTGTCATCATCCTACTTTAATGTGTGTCATTGTTTTAACATTTCCATAAGTTTATATGCTTTTTATAATTTTTGTTATGTTTCTGTAATGTTATTTTATTAACATGTTGGTGGTTGACATTGCTTCCTATGTGAGTGCCACCTGAGTGTAAGTTTCCTGCTGCCTTGTCCCTCCTGTCTTGCTAGTTCTGTGTGTATGGTGCACGTAGCCTTACATTTTACATGGACCATTTGTACTGTTGACTAAGCCTTATGACTCAGTTTCTCTTTTCACAGAGTATGTAACGTATAAGTTAATTTTATATTCACACTGTGTGTAATTTTTGGTGTCTCTTTCGCTGCACATATGAGTTGTAATATATTCAACTTTTAGATGTTATTACTACTTCTGAGGAAGACAGATTTATATTTGTTGAAACTTAGCTAAAGGTTTGAATAAACTTTCGATGTGTCAGCGGTTGGGTGTAGAAGTTCCATTGCATCATCAATTGAAGGGAGCATTGTAGATGACCAGATACGCAAATTTAAAAGGTTGTCGCCTTATGTCCCTGAAGACAAAGCAGTTCATAAAAATTGATTTAAAAAAATCTTTTTGACATAAATGTTTGCTTTTTAAAAACTTCAACAATTTTTTTCCAAAATTTTCTTTTCTTGATTTGTATTTTTGTGTCTATGTATGCTTCTAACAAATGACTTTTTTATGTTTAGAATTGGCACAATTTTCCTGCTGGTGAACAGTGCTTTTCTGATTTAATGTGTTTCTAGATGTTATTTCTCTTTTCCCGTCCAGTTCAAGTCTCAAAATAGGCAGAATATTAATTTTTGACCTTTTGTGATCTTTCGTAACCATCCAACACGTACATGACAATGCTACAGATAGAACTGACAACGTACTTGCCAAGGAAGTTGAACTGAAAAGAACTCTGTTCACACATTAGCACTTTAAATTTGGTCAAAATAAGTTGACAGGTTTTTTTTCTTCCAGTCACTATAGTGTAGAGTGCAGACTCTATAAACTGCAGTTGGGCGTGATCATCAACGAACTAGAATCTTGACCACAAGAGGAGCTGGTCAAAGGGTAACCAAACCCTTCCGGTGTTCTGAAGTTTATAATGGAACTCCATGATGGACCAGGATCACTCTTTTCACTCTTTTCAAAATAAGAAAAGAAAAACAATGGAGTCACACACAACACAGAGCATTCGGTAATGGCTACAACGAGGTTGCTTGCGTAGGTTGGCAGTGTCATAAATGAGGTAGTTCAGGTCCAACCTCTACCAGTATTTGATGCAGCAACAGCTCGAAACACCCACCACCTAAAACTGCCATATTCAAGTAACCATATTCACGTTGTCTACATGGGGTTCGTAAAACTGGATTTAACAATAAGTTTGCCAATTCAGCTTCTGGTTAGTATAAAAAAGATTGACTACTACTTTAGGTTGGCCATGTGAACACTCCAATATTTATTCTGGAAATGCGAGCCTAGATTCCGGGTTTAAACTTCAATAGATTTTTGTTCGTTCCCATGTAAATGTATAATCATTTTTTAAACATGCTTGGGATCTTGGGTCACGTTTTGTTGTTAAAAATTTTCAGCTAATGTGTGTGAAGTTACTTTCTGAGCAGTGGAGAGCAACTAGAAATATTAGACTGAGTATGAAGTTGTCTAGCTGTAACATTTAATTGGCGAGAATCAGCTGTTGTGCTGACTAAATAAGAAACTGGAACAACTGATACTGAGATGCAGTATTTCACCAGTCCAGCAATACGGCTTCACCATTAGCATGTAACAACAACAGGGAAAAACTGTTGCCGGAATGTGGTTTGTCTCCCGGAAGTTCTCATGTAAATGTAGTGATTATACCAGCTTTTGAACTTAAGTTGGCCGACTAATTCAAGCATTTTGTTTGTTGTAAGATACTGTGTCCCATGGCTGAGTCCTGCTTTGCATTACGTGACATGTGTAGAGACAAATCAAACATCCACTGTTATTGTTGCACCAGGAGCATTGGATGCACTGATACGTAGTTGCGTTCAAGCACTTCTTATTTTGCAAACATGTTATTACACATGTTACCTTTCCAAATTAGGCATTACCAGATCATAAGCAGTACAGTGGAATGTTGCTAGAATGTTTTTGAAAGGGCCACTGATTTTGAACATTACAAACAGGAAACCGTACTTGTTGAAATAATTAATTTGGTAATGAAAATGCGGAATTGAGGGTACTGTATTTATGGTAATATGCTTTCTCATAGTTCCACACTTCCTAACTTACAACTTCAGTAAGTTGTAATTCAGAATTCACGTTGTCGAGGAAATGTTAAATATCACACCCAGGAACTCTCAAAATTATGTTAGTTTGCAAGAAACAAAATGTGCTAAATTTGGCAACATTTGCTAAATCCATTGTATCAGATGTGTCACTTTTATCACCACCCAATTGGAATGCAAGAAAGTAAAGTGACACATGAGAATAACCTCTAGTGCCCGAAATACATACCTGGTATGTGATGCAGAAAAAGTAAAAATATACTAAAATTGCAATTTTTATTACACTTCGCAAAACAAAAATTGTTCATAAAGTCTCTCTCAAATAGTGAATCACTACTGGTTATTGAATAGGGATTGTCATTTCGACAAACTGTGGGGGTATTGTACATCTTGTCAGCCTAACTGCACTATAAGATACAGTACATGGTCCTGTCTTCACAAAGGTTTGAAAAACATGTTAACACTTGGCTGTTTCTTTATCTTAATTTTAATATTGTATTGTCAACCTTAGTTTGTACTTTCATCACTTCATAGACTTCAGAACTCAAAACATTGTCTCCTTTTTTTCATTGCTGCAATAGCTTTTGACGTTGTAATAACCAGCAAAGGTTACGGTTCATCATTGTCTTCACTTTCTCCTTGTTTCATTGTAAGACTTAATCAGTTTCGTGGACTCTCAGATGACAAGACCTTTGTCACGTTCAAAATATTCATCAAAACTAAGGTAGTCAGTGTTTCCTTCTTGCTCCATTATTTGTTGCTATTTTTAGAGATGTGATTCCTTCATTTTCTGCTGTGGTGTCTTCTGTAAGTATCCAGTGAAAGCCAGCTTTCTTGAAGCAGTGTGAGATTGTGCCTTCTTGCACGGAATCCCAGGCACTTCGTACAAAAAGCGTAGCATCACAGAATTTTAACCTTTCTCAGCATTTTGTCAAGACAAGCCAGTCCATTATGTACAAGAATCCTCCTGAATTTTTGTTTCAGGTGTTTAATGTTGTCATGATGAGGTAGCTAAAGATGGCTTGTACAATGGGGAGGAGAAAAAACACTAAATTTATATTACACAGATATGACGTATCTTCAGCATGCACTGCACACTAGTCAATACACAGGAGGATTTTTCTATTTCTAACACTTAACTTTGCATCCTAGGAACGCAAGAATTGTTCAAATATCGTAGTTATTACCAACATTTTCGCATTAGATGTATATTTATATGGAAATGTCTGCACATTTTGAAAGCATTGTGAACTCTTAAACTTTCCATTCATTAGTGGCATCAACGTGTTATCTTTTCATTACAACATAAGAAAACAGTCTCTCTTTAGTAAATTTTCTACTGCAGCATTTTTCTCCTCTTATCTCAAGGGTTTTGTCAGGCAGAAGGTGGAAAAGCCCATTTCATCTGCATGGAAAAAAAAATGTCATTGGGGCTGTACTTTCCTATAATGGAAGAGAATTTTTCCATGACTGAAGTGTCTATATTTTATTTATCTGGTAATAAGATAAGGGATTTTTCCAATCGAAAAATACGGGGTCATCTTATGTCAGCAGATTGAACTGTTGCCGCTGAGGTCAACATTTTTGTGCTGTGTAATAGAGGTGTTGTTACATTTACGGATGAAGCTTTGGCTAGTGAGGTCACGTACAGATTTATTTTGAAGAATTTTGGAGAATTTGGAAGGTCAGGGGTAGTCAACCGATACTTTTGTTTGAACGAATCATGAGATTTCCAATTATGCTCAATCCAGTATCGGTACAAAGTGCTCGATACAGTATAGACATTGCTCGAACAGTCTCAAGACATTTGACTCTAGCAGTGCTAGTTCAAGGGATACACAAGAAACTATGAACTAGCCACTAAGACAGTCTTCTCTGCTTAAAAATTTTTAACTTTGTGGAAAAACAAGAGGAAATAGAATTAAATGCTATCATCGTACCAGCTCTTGTTGTGTTTGAACAGGTTTGCAAAATAGTGATACCATAAGTGGCAGGGTTAAGAAAGCGGTCCACAAATCAATTTAAGCCATCTTTTTTTTTGTTTATTTATTTCTCTTTGTTTTACAAAAATGTAGACAATAAATAACTAGCATAAGTTTAGAATAGGTATATTGTGAACCTTTTCGGCAGATAATTTTTCAGTAAAACGGTTTGTTGGTTTGATTTGTCAGATATGTTAAAAATTTCTTTTCTCAAGGAACCCTTTAAGAAAAGGGGCCATAAAATATCCAGGTCATTTTATAGTTGGTAGTTATGGTATTTATGCACCCAGCCTAACCTCAAACACAGTATACATTAAATTATTTGTGCGTGAAACTTTCGATCCTACCATTGGAAGCTTCAAAATCTGTAAGTCTCAACTTTTGTGCCAAATACATTTCTTTAGCATGAGCTACAGTACCATCAGTCGGAATATTCGAAACAAGAGTTTGTTTTATCCACTTTGGTAGACGGCTTTCCAGTTCTGGAAACTGACCTTCGCGCACTCATCTTGTCTTATTTCTAACTACCAACTGTGGTGCTCAAGTTCTTTTCAGTTTGCTCACTGTTGTACTTGATTTTGATCGAGAAATGTTCAGTTTACGCTCATCATCAGCGTGCTTAATGTGTGAATTTCTGTCCACTTCGTGGAATTATGTTCTACTTTTCTTCATTTGTTAACTGACTTGCTGTCTCTCTTGTCCATTATGTACTGGTACACCAGTTAATGCACAAAAAGAAAAAAATTCACTGACTGAGAGTGAGCCAAATGCTAAACACGAACAAAGAACACCAGTGACTGAGTTATGCACTATTTGGTTTATTGTTTGGTTGCTACAGAAGTTGAGTCATGGGAGCTACTACTGACCTATGCAAACATACTACCTGATCTGGATGTCTTCCAGAGTTGCTGGCATTGAATAAATGTCACCTTGTGCATTTCCATACCCCGTAGCTGCAAGCAGTCTGCACCCACCACTCTCGGAACTCTTCGTGACAGAGTTTGCAGCATCCATATGGTACAGATACCGCCAAATTTGAAAATGCTAAATGAGGACGGGAAACATACAAATAAGCTGTTTTATCATTCATTTGATGAAATTGGGACTGGGTCTTCCAAAAATGGATATGCTATGTGGGGAAAGCATGGCAAGGAGGAATGTACTAACGAGGTTTCATTGTACTAGTAACAGAAAATTCATTAAATTTTCAATACCTATATGCTGAAAATAAAGCTATTTTGAACTATCTCTGATAAAATAGGTCTTCTGAAAGAAAAAAAAAATTGCTATGAAATATCATTTACTACGTAATTTCATTATTCTGCATTTTGAGGCAGAATTTGCACCTATATTCACATTTATTGCAAAATGTGAATATCTACTTATAAAGCTTGCTGTGAGGACCAGAGAACTTGGTAGATTCTTAAGTTAAAAGGAAATGCTAGGGTGTATATTTTATCTATCTTGCAGAACATGTAATCATGATTAATATGATATGAAATATGAAAAAATTATATTAAGAAGAAAGTAAGCAACATCAGATCAACATTCTTCTAAAGTCCTTCAATGTACGTTACAAATGCATACATTTGCTTCACTTTAAGAATTTGTAAAGTAGAGCATTAGAAAGAATCTGAAAAATCTGGGCATTTCGTTGTTGCCTAGATGAAACTGATTTGCTGTCTAAGATGGATACATTGGAAGTTTAAAATTGAGAAGCACAGAGGGGAGCAGTTACTGCTGTGTATAGATCTGCAATGTAAAGGACTGGTTAGTGGCTAACGAAGAAATACCGGACATTAGATGTTGGATTTCAGATTCTATCTATAAATTAAAAAAGTACTTTATGGATGTGCATTTGCACTAGACTGGAGACATGTGTACTTAAAGTTTGAAATTTTTACAGAAATAGGCTCTCCAAATGAAGTTGTGACCACTATTGATGAGCCTTTCAGTGCTGAGCACAGCAGGCTAAAGGCATAGTCATTTGCAGGGTCTAAGTCATCCGTTAATCTGAGCATGCATTTTAGACAGCTTTGAAAATTTCTAGTGGTAGTTTCCATCATATCTTTACTCTAGGGAAACTTAGAACTGTTGCTATCCTATATATAGGTTCCCATTATCTTGCTCTGCTCCCTCTACTATGTCAAAGAATTGATACCGAAGGAAAATACAAAATATAGACACATTATACCGTATTTACTCGAATCTAAGCCGCACTTTTTTTTTTCGCTTTTTGTAATCCAAAAAACCGGCTGCGGCTTAGACTCGAGTGCAAAGTAAGCGGAGGTTCTGAAAAATGTTGGTAGGTGCCGCCACAACTAACTTCTGCCGTCGAATATATGTAGCGCTACACAGGCGAGCTTTGTAGGCACAAAGATAAATACTGGTGCCAAAACCTCGGCGCCAGTAAAAAAAAAAAAAAAAAGAGAAGGATGCAAGACGAGCTTTTTTTTTTCTCCGCCCCGAGTTTCGACCACTGCATTTTCATACATTATCCAACGAAGTAAATAAAAATTCCATATTGTTCATCTTCGAATGTAGCAGAATTTCAATGTACTACGAAAATCCGACTGGCAAGACTATTTGGGATGTTTGTCAATATGGCCAACTCTACGTTCTCAATTTTTTTCCTACCTGTGAGAAGAGATGGTTGCTAGTAGGAACCTGATGAAAAGTAAATCACGTGCAGTATTCTCTTCACCTTAAGAATAATACGAATATAAACATTTTGCCACAAATTTTTCATGTTTGCTGCTATCTCATTTAAATCCTGTCTGCCTAATAAACTACGAAACTAGAGTGAGAGAACAGCAAACGCAGAAGAATATACGTATCGTGTCTTGTTTAGATTCGTATTATTCTTATGCCTAATAGTGATACAGTCAGAAATGAAGCACGGCAACTGACTAGATTTTTAAACCTAAGATAACTAATTTCTGTGCAGAATTTGATGTACTAAAGAAGTGGCCGCAAAGATTTTCAAATGGAGAAAAATTTTCACCTAACTCTCATTCTTATTGATCATTATCAAAGAAAGCAGCAATGTAAGTAACAACAAATAGCAGTCTCTTGCCATTGTTTCGCTAATGAGACGATTCCCCCATATATATATAGAGTAGTGCACACAAAAGCAAGCCATGCCGTGAGCCGCGACAGGTCGTAAACACGCACTATCAGAATGCGACAAACAATGCATGATACAGTACAGTAATGCATTTTCAGCTTAAGACTATAACAAAGAAAATGGCAATTGTCGGAGCGAAGCAAACTAAGCAATCGATTCAAACCAGACGAAGCACATTAAAAAGGAAGGGTACCCGAATAAATACGGACGGAGCGCCTGACGCATAGCAATGGCTACCTGGTAAAGCTTAACTGCTAAGCTTTCGACTCGAACCAAACTACTGTAGCTGTATCGTCATTCATTCGACCTAAATTGTGTCTCATATTACAATGGACCAACTTTGTTTCGATTTGGAGGTGCGGCCTAAAACTTTCCTCTCCCCTTGAATTTCGAGTCTAAAGTTACAGGTGCGGCTTAGATTCGGGAAATTTTTTTTTCCTTTATTTCGAGTCTCATTTGTCAGGTGCGGCTTAGATTCGAGTAAATACGGTATACTAGTGGTGACAAGGTTAGCTCAGACATGTCTAAATCTGTTACCAGATACAATTGCCCCAGCCTGAAGTTCCAGTTAAAGGTGCCTACCACATAGACTTAGTTTCTCTTTTCACTGAGTATGTAACACATAAGTTTATTTTATATTCATACTGTGTGTAATTTTTGGTGTCTCTTTTGCTGCACATATGAGTTGTAATTGGGCCCAAAATACGAGAATGTGTTAATTTCAGAATGTGCGTGTGTGTGTGTGTGCGCAATGGCTACTTCAGTTACATGCATGATTTTTTTATTCTTTTATTTGCTCTCATGGACACAAACAATATATAAATAGAAATGGCTCATAAAGAAACCAGGATGGCTTTGGCACATCAAGAGCCCCAGAATCACTCTTCACTGTATATTCATCAGAAGTACAAACAAAGGCTTTGTCAATTTTGTTAACGTTTGTCTTTGTTGTTTGTGTGTTCTTATTTTTGAGAAACTGTAGTCAGTCATTTTTTCACCCTGTTTTATAATTCGTGGAATGAACAACCAGAAAAACGGAAATGCATGATAATTTTCTTCAAATTCCACTTGTTTCTCATTAGACTAAACGGCCAAAGTCCTACTGCAAAGACAAATTTAAATGTGTGAGAGACCCTGAACCTCCTAACTGTGAGATATAGTGAAATAGTGCCAAACAGAGAGAACCGCAGACAGGTGCAAGATTGTTGCACGTGTCTCCCTGTTGTGGGTGGGAACACTACTCCTGCACCCTTTTCCTCATTGTACAATGGCTACATGCACCTAGTGTGCACAAGAAGTTGCACTGGTACAAACACACCTTCAGCAATGTGGGAGGGGGAAAATCCATGTCTCGGCCAAATGTATACTGACAAGAGATGCTTAACATTGAAAGACTCACCTTTCATGTGGACTGGTATCAAGTTATAGTAATACCACCCTGCCCCCCATTGTATCAGTGAAAAGAATTACACCCCAAACTGATGACGGTCTCTTGTCATCACATTTCATGTACGTAAACTGTTACCTGCATTGAAATGTATTTGGTTAATTTACTGCTGCCTGTTGCAGCAGCCATGAAAATGATGGATTTTGACAGGTCCTTCTTTACAGTGACAAACTGATATTTCTCCATAGTACTGTTAAAAATTTGAGTGATCAACCTTTACTAAAAATGCTAGTGCTCTACTAGACAGTTCATGAAAGGAAAACTAACACCAGTAGATGAGACATACACTAACAAAATCTTACATTTACTGCAAATTGGAAAAATCAGCATAAAAAATTGGCTGTCAGTATGATGTTATTGTTGCAAATATGTTTAATACGTTTAGAAAAATTATAAAAATGTCCATAATCAAGAAAACTATGGAAAATATGATGGAAAAAATGCATAATAAATCAATGTTTAAAATAAAGGGACAAAGAATTAGAGTATAAAACGATCTAGGTGTACCACACTTGTCATATCAAAGCACATATTAAAGCAATATATGAAGTTCAATTAAAAAGTGTTAAGTTTTGTACATAAGCTTCATAATTGATGGTATTTTCATGTGAGGAAGATTTGAAGAGGACTGCAGGCTTTACCAACAGGTATTAGCTTGCTAATGGGAGCATATTTCTTTGCAAAAAGACACCCGCTCATTGGTGATACTTCTTTTTAAAGGCACACCATAAATGATAAAAAAGAAGGTGCTTCAAAGCATCTAAAATACATACAGCATTCCTAATTGACAGAGCTGTATCACACTGTTCAGTGTGGTAAAAGCTGTTGTACTTCTACTATTCTGTGACCCTTCATTTTTGTCTAGAAGTTACTGAAAAAGTCATTAATCTGTATGTTCTTCCAGTATATAAGAACACCATTGGCTTTGAATAGAAATTTAAAACTGTTGGTTATTTGTATAGTATCTCTTGCAGTGTTTGTAACTTTCAGAGTGTGTACAAAATGCCTTTTGGGAGATGGAAAAAAAAACTAGTTTGTGATAAATAATGCAAAGTACTACTTCCTGTTTCCAGATACTTTCTCATGGACGAGACCTGTATTGAGAGGAGTCCCGCCCTTACCACGATCTTTGCATACAGCGACTTTAATAGGTGAAAGGATGTTTATATTTGGAGGTTGGGTGCCACTAGTTGTTGACGATGTGAAAGCAGCAACGTTGGAGAAAGAATGGAAGTGCACAAATTCATTAGCATCCTTAAACCTAGGTAATTTATTATGGACTTGATATTATTATTATTATTATTATTATTATTATTATTATTATTATTATTATTATTATTATTATTGTGTACAAATTGTCATTCCGGTTAAAAGAAATGTTACTTTGTGTGATCATAGTATCATATGGTGACTCTATACTGAAGTGCCAGACTATAGACCTAAAGGCCTTGGTTTCAATCTCCAGTCAGTACCAGGATTTTTATTCCCTTTCTTTCACCCCTGGCAGTGTTTGTTAATGTGAAAAATACCAAGTTTGACTATGATTCAGTATACATGTTAAACTTTGGCTCCCTGTATAACTGGTGGATAAGCCACTTTGAAAGTTGGAAGATAGCAATGCAACACCACCTCTAATTGTACCATGTCTAGTAAAACATTGTGGTGTTGAAACCCACCTTAAGGTTGTCATCTTAGTGTAGTATCACAATGGTTGCTTTGAAAATTTCTGTAGGACCTACATTGAATTATCACCTTCATTGGTGTTAAGTAAGAATGCTTTCAGTGATTCCCGGTGCAAACTGCTTTCATCTAAGTGATTAGCCTGATCACCAAAGAAACCAATTTCTCTGTTCTATATAAAGCATCTCTCTCCCAAATTGCCATGTAATTCCTCTATAGTCTCAGATAAACAAAGAAAATGGAATACTAGCGAGTAAAATGTAAAGAGAAAAGTTAGCTTTTATGTGTGTACATTCGCAAGGTCGTCTCATTGGTGAACATACTAACACTCAAAACCTAAGTCTTTTCATGCACTACCGGCGTTCTAATCTCTTCAGGTTCTTTTTATAGTCCCAGATGCAAAAATTTTACAAAATTCACAACTCCCTTAAGCATTTGTTGCTAGGTAATCACCACTCCATTGGCTCTTTCTATATACTTTCCCCATCTAAATTGGCAACAAGTATGAGAACTGAGTAATCTACCAGACCTTTTTATTAATAGAATTCTGCCTCTTCTTGTACCAAGCCACTTTGAATAAAAATTCATATCACCATTGAGAAATCCTCCTATAGCCGGCCGCAGTGGCTGAGTGATTCTAGGAGCTTCAGTCCACAACCGTGCTACTGCTATGGTCACAGGTTCAAATCCTGCGTTGGGCATGGATGTGTGTGATGTCCTTAAGTTAGTTAGGTTTAAGTAGTTCTAGGTCTAGGGAACTTATGACCTCAGATGTTAAGTCCCATAGTGCTCAGAGCCATTTGAACCATCTTCCTATATCTGTATGTCAGTCTGCAAAATTTCGAAAGTGAAGATGTTCACATTAAATAGTTTTTGTGCAGAATTGTAAAAGTTTGATGAATCACAAACTATGAAATAATAAATGTTCACAATTTTAACGTCCGTATTCTTAAACACATCAAACAAATGGGTGATAAAAATAACTTCCATATGATCCCATGAGTAACAAACTCCAATTAAATACAAAGCATTTCTATCATTTACAAAAGACTTCACACAACCCTCTCTTAAAACTACTGCTCGGCAAAACGGAGCAGCAGTTACGTTTGTAAGCAAAGTATCTTATTATTTACATTGAAATGACAATGTTACATTAATGTATGTTACATTAATGTATGTTCTTTATATTAAGATAAACACACATTTATTGGAAATGTTGTAAATAATATTATAAATTTTATGGTTATGCTTTCGTTCACATTGAATGTAAACAGTAATACACAAAATAGGACAGTTTTGTATGAGTTTATTTACAAATGAAATTGTCAATACTACCAGTACCAGAGTTTTTATAATGTGCGATAGGCTTGATTACATCACACCCTACAACTAAGTTCTAATTTCAGTTGATTGTAATATGGTAAAACATGGTGATTCACATGGGTTTTTAAGCCAGTAAATTTTTTCTGGGTAATGGTGCTCTTTAAGATTAATTATGACAACCAATTAAATGAGATTTTCCACATTTTGTCCCAGGAAATCGTGGTGTTTGTGATATTTACTGATTCTACACAGCAAGATTAACATTGTTATGATATTAACTAAGACTATTGCTTCTCGGTGATAGCTTGACACTGATAACTTTTAATATTGACCCCCGTTTCACAAATATAGACAGGTATTGCCTGTGTGGTTTCTAGTGGGTTAATGCACCTTTTGCACTTAGCCTAAAATTATCAAATCTACTTAGGAAACCCATATTTATAGCAAAATATCTGACAAAGTGCAAGTGTCTTGGCTATAAAATATAATTTATCTAGCACAGCCTCTCATTTTACTCAGAGAAAAAAAATAAAGTACTGACATAATAATGTCTGCAAAATGGTGTAGCATATACAGGCTGACACAATGAAATTAGAAATTTTGGATATAATAGTGGCAGCCATGGGCCAATGACCTTGTTGCGGTGGTAACAGCAGTTCCCATCAGATCACTGAAGCTGCACACAGTCAGGCTCAGAGACATAGTGGCTCTGCTCACAAAAATTGAATCACTGTGAGAGTGGTGTGCATCCACATGCCCATTCATATCAGCATCCGGTGATGCCTGTATGCTGAGGTTGACATGTGAAAGCCTTTTACAAGACTTATTACGTCATCACTGTTGAAGGCAGTGGCATCGCATTTCATCTTGCGGTTCAGTGAAGATTAGGAGGTCAGTACACTTGATGAACCCCAAAAAGTATTGAAGTACTTTGGGCATCAGTCGGAAGTAGCCCACTGAAATCACTACAGAAAAACAAGGCAGCGTTAGATGTTAACTGAACAACTGTCCATCGTATACTTCACTGTGATAAGTTTCAAACTTAAAAAATTTAAGTTCTATAGGAATCAAAACAGACCGTATGATATGAAAACTATTTTGTGGAAAGATAATGGAAAACCTTAATGATGACCCCAGATTTGTTAATATTTTAATGTTGGATGAACCTCGTATACATGTCAGTGAATATGTAAACAGCAGAATTTCACATATTAGGCACCTTAAAATCCCCGTCTTTTGTATGAACAAACTACACTGGAAAGTTTAGTTTGATGTCTTGTCTCGCAAGGTGTATTCGGGCCTTACTTCCTTGAGAATGAGAGAGGAAATTAAATGACAGTAACATCTGAATATTGTGTGGGTATGCTAGAAACATTTGGAGAATAACAACTGCAAACTTTTATAATCTTCATAGTTCTTAGTTGCAGTAAGATTGAGGCACAGTCCATAATGCCAGTGTCAGTGGCAATAGTTTGACAGCTAGCCCTTTGTTTACCACATGCTTTCTCGGTTTAGCAAAATTCTTTGGCTCCCTAAATAACCAGATTTGTCGGTGTACATTCTTTTTTCCTTCTTTTTCTCTTCCACCACCCTCCCTCCTGGGTCTACGTCAAAAGAAAAGTTTGCATGACTCGGCCAACAATTATAAATTTCTTTTATTTCCGTCTGTGTTAACAAAATTGTTAAGTCCTTAGACTACTGGTTTCAGTCAACAATGACGGTCTTCAGATATGCGTTTTAAAAATACATCCAAATATAATGGAACCATAGTGGCATTGTCAAAAGATACACAAAATCAGCTTAGCATTGTCACACACACACACAAAATGTGGTACATACTAGGCAACAGTGTCAAGGAAGCCAGCTTGTTAACAGTGGTACAGTTCATAACAAAATGCCGTACAGTGTCCACAAAGTGTTTGTACCTGTAGCTCATTAGCAACATCTAATGAGCTTACAATACAAACATTGTGTGGATACTGTACAGCAGCTTGAGCAGTGGTGCTGTTAACAAGATGTCTTAGCAGACATTTTAAATGTGTGCAATGATGCTACGCTGATGTTTGTTTGTTTTGGACAATGCCACTATGGGTTCATTATACAGGATGTATTTTAAAACAGATATGAAGATGGTCATTGCTTAGGCCGGTATTACACTATCACATTTCTTTGTCAAAGATGTGATCATATACTCCGTCAAATATATTTGACTAAGATCTTTGACATAGCGCTAGAAGGGGTATTACACTGTCATCATATTTTTCGTCAAAGTTCAAGATGTCTGACAACTACTACTTGTTATCAACCACAGCAGTTGCATGTAACACAATTGCACTGTGTGCACATGCGGAAGAGAAGCGGGGTAAAAAAGGAAACATACCTGGGTGAAGCCGTGGGTTTTACGACAACACGATAAAAGCATTCAACAAAACTTAGAGTCGTACATCCGTTACTTAAGAATGGATGAGCATACATTTCTGTATGTGCTCAATGAAGTGTATCCTCATATCATAAAGAACAATGTTCACTTAATAACTGCTACATCTGCAGAAGACAGGCTCAGTGTAACACTCTGATTCCTTGCTACAGGAGAGGGTTGGGTTAAGTTAGGTTATCTTCGTAATCTATTTGTATTTAGCGTGCCTCACGTTGTAAAGTGCCTCATCAGCTTCATACATCTCTATTAATTTTGTAGTTGTCGGCACACACTAATTGTATTTACCAGCAATGTTTATAAAAACACTACAGACTACAGAATGCAGCGATGCTAGTGCTCCATGTGATAACATGTCACATTGCAGTGAACAGAAGACAAGCGACTTCTTTGATCAAATCTACAGCAAGGCCTTAAATTTGATCAAATATTGGATTACATTTGACAAATTTCCCTATTACACCATCAAATATCTTTGACAAAGATTTGGACAAAGATATTGGATAGTGTAATACCGGCCTTATGGAAACAGATAGTCTGAGGACCTAACAATTTTGTGATCTTAGATGGAAATAAGAGATTCAGTCTACACTTTATGGATCACTGTTCTATTCATGACCATGTAGTAGCCTCTGCAACAACAACCAGTCTAAAATTAGAATTAGAGAAGAAATCTTGTGATTCCCATGGAAGTGTTTAAATGTGCCACACAAGTCTTTAGCATTCACCTTCAAGAATGCCTAAGTTCAAATAGTTGTCTTATTATGCCCCTATTTTATGTTTTTATTGTTATTTATTTATTGACTCGTGTTGTGTAATGTCCTGTTTGCTTTTCTGTACTTTTGTGACATTTATGTCCAATATGCCCATTTCCTTGTGGCATCCAGTATGAAGCTGTCTGTTGTATTTGATTGTTGTTCAGTTACTGAAACAGAATTGAATTAAATATCGTGTGAATCAGTGTTTTACGCAAGCTTTTCTAGTGACAGTACACAACTATTTTGCAGCTTGAGAGTTTGTGTGTTTAGTTTTGAGTATATTCTGGGAGACAAGTCTGTGGTACTGTCAGCTCAGTAGTGTCGTTTTGGAGCCAAGCGCCGCAGGAAGGCAGCCCATGATGTACTGCACTTGAGTGTGTAGCAAGAGCCACGTTGCCATGCTGCATAGCTAATGTGTGCCTGTCTGAAATTTACCAGTGCGTGTGTTATATGTAACAGATACTGTCACTTCGCTTTGCTTAACTAGACGTCTAGTTCGAAGTTCAGTTCATTTTTGGTGTTTTTAGTGTTTATTTGCTTCACTGCAGTTTCATTTCAAACCCTGTCCGGTATGATGAGTGGTGGAAACATTTTAAGTGAAACAGAGGAAGGAGTGTGTGCTATGTAGTCAGGCCTGCAAATCTGTGTGTTCGTTGAGGGACTACTTGAGACAGAATTGAAGGAGGAGATGAGTCCATATTTTGTGAGAGTTAGGTTGTTAAGAGAACTAAAACACTTTTGAAAGGAAGAAAAAATGCTACTGTAATGTTAAGAAGAGTACAGTATAGATGGTGGTGAGAGATTGCGAGACAAGGTTGTAGGCACCACGAAAACAGCAGCAGAGGGAGAAGCAAGTGGCAGCTTTGGGCAATTTCAGAAAGACTATTTGTCATATATGTAACTATTATAAGAGTAGGTAATGTCCCACACTAGCAAAATTGCTAATATCACTTCAGAAAGATAATCTTTTTTAACAGCAGCAAATTTAATTGTGGACAGTGCTCAATCATTGCTAATCAGTTTTTAATGGATGTAATGTTAATGGAAAAGAAAATATAGATGTTGAATGGCAGTGCTGGATCATGTGAGCATTAAAGTGTAGTGTGACTAGGTGAAACTTGGCATAATGCCAGCCATTCATTATGCAGAGGCTGGAATGATTGAACACCTGAGGGGACAATGGCAGTGCCTGTTCGAAAGGAGGGTGAGTTGTTGTTGTACATGCAGATACCTTGGACAGTTTTTATGCTAAACAGGTTGTTAACATATTTTTTGTTTTTGTTTTTTCCAACATTATTGATTATTACCATGAAGAGTCGAACAGCAGTTTTTCAGAAGTGATTAGACATCACTTATTACAAATCTGTCAAGGCTGTTGGTGATGTTATATAATTCAGTTATTCATGATAACATACCAATGGCAACAGGAAGAGGCGATATTATTTGGTTAAAAAGAGGAGATGTGGAACTGAGAAGCTTTGTAGAAGGCTGTATTGCTCAAAATTGTGGCACAAAAGAAACCACTATTTGCAGTATAAATCATTGATGAGATTTATAAAAGGCAACGACACAAACACATTCAGTCTTCTTATATACAATTGTCATTTAATGCCATTGAAGGGATATGGGTGCAAATAAAAGAATTATATTCCTGCAAACAAAAAATAATTAACAATCTGTGAAGTTGAGAATCCCCTTGTAGAAGCTACATCATGTCGGAGCTGGATGAAAATAGAGCAGCACTGTAAGTCATCAGATAGAGGCAGCTAAACATGGAGGCATTCTGGAACACTGCTTGGAAGAATTAAATATACATCTGGAAGGGAGCAGGGATAGCTTGGGCAGTGCGTAAGAAAAATGTTCTGAAATCAGATTCTGACAGCAATGTGACTGATGGTTTTGCAATTAACATAATTGCAACAACTCGAATTCATGTGAGCAGCAGGCCGTTGACCAATCGCTGTGTGTGTTCTTCAGGTTATAACTGTTATTCACTGATAAATTATCCTTTTCACTGGTTGTAGAAAAAGTTAATAAAGCAAATATGTAACATTGAAAAAAAAAAGGAAAAAAAGAAGACTGTGAATGCTCAACAATACTGCAAAAAATCTTACATTTCTGCTATGAAGTACAACAAATAACTTCGATATTTCTGCACACTAGATAATTAGACTCTCTTAAATTTTTGAATTTATGTATTACAAATAGTTGTTATAAATAAATTCACACATAACAAGTACAACTTGCATGTTATTGTTTTTTGGTGATGTGAGTAGTAGAAACTGGACTCGCGTAGCGTAAGCCACATCCTGCAACATTGCCACCTAGCCACGTGAACAGTCCAATACCTATCATTCATATCACAGTGTATAGTGATGCACATATTTTCTTTGCGATGACTGCACTCACAGTACACGAAAGTCCTCCCCACATAGTGCTGCTGATTTCCTTGCAAGATTTGCTCATTTGTGGTCTGTTGTTGTTATTTAATGCTGATTTAGTTAGAATGGTTGCACATCCGTACTTTTTAAATGGAATATTCTTCCATAACTTTCCTAAAAAATCAATATTGATAGTAACTCTTCAGGCTTTCCCGGCGATCTAATGACATCTTGGGTTGTCGGGTGTTCTGCCGGATATCAGCGTCGTACTTGCATGATATTTCGGTCACGTAGTTCGTGGCCTTCATCAGGTGCGACCTGAGACTGATCCTCGAGTGGACCTGGTCCAGTATTTATGCCTATGGCCTTCCCCCTCCACCAACGGCTGCAGGTGCTTCCTCTGTGGTCCACACCCATTCCCTGCGACCTGCTGGAGCGTTGCTGCTCCATTTTCCGTCCGCTGCGGTTCTAGGTGTTCCCTCTGCAGTCCGCGCCCCATTCGCAGGAATGGGCGCGGACCACAGAGGAAGTGCCTGCAGCCGTTGGTGGAGGGGGAAGGCCATAGGCATAAATACTGGACCAGGTCCACTCGAGGATCAGTCTTGGGTCGCACCTGATGAAGGCCATGAGCTACGTGACCAAAATATCGTGCAAGTACGACGCTGATATCCGGCAGAACACCCGACAACCCAAGATGTCAATATTGATAGTCTTTAATTATATATAACTTGAGCAGTGACAGTTTAAAAACTGATCGAAATTTAATCATTCTCCATTACAAACTCGTTCTTCCACTGACTGAAGGTCCATGCAGGTATTGCATACCTCAACTGACAAACTGTTCCACAGGAATTCTAACTCTGCATACATATTCCTTAAGTCTTGATAACTGGGCATGGTAGATGGAACCTTGTACCATTACTTACTAGTCATTCCCTTTCCTATTCCACTCAGTGACGGAGCAAGATAAGTGATTCCACAAAGGCTTCTGTACAAGCCCTGATTTCTCTTATCTTGTCTTCAGTCCTGGTACGAAATGTATGTCAGTGGCTGTAGGTTCGTTCTGCAAATGCCAGTTCTCTAAATTTTCTCAATAGTATTTTGTGAACACTAAGTCTTCATCCCATCCCATTTGATTTCATGGAGCATTTCTGTAATAATGTGTTGAGCGAATCTTATAGCAAATCTTTCAATTGTTTCGATGTCTCCCTTTAATCTCACTTGATGGGAATCTGAAACTCTTGATCAGTAGTCAAGAATGATTTGTGTTCTCCTTTACCAACGAGTTACATTTTCCTAGAATTCTCCCAATAAACTGAAGTAACCATTCGTCTTCCCTTTTACTGACTTTATGTGCTCATTCTGTTTCTCATTGCTTTGCAGCATTATACCTAGATATGTAATGAACGTGACTGTGCCACAGAGCACACCACTAATATCGTATTTGAACATTTCAGGATTGTTTTTCCTGCTCATCTGCATTAACTTAGATTTTTCTACATTTAGAGCAACCTGCCATTCCTAATGCCAAATAGGAATTCTGTCATCCTGTAGCTACTTACAGTCATTCTAGTGTGGTTTGGTGGTTCAGTGGGTAAGTGACCAATTACGAATTCTAAGATCTGGGGTTTGTTTGTCAGTTGGTCTTAGGACTTCATCTGTTATTTATTGCTTTCATTTCTGCAGTGATATTTTAATGTGAAAAATGTCAGGTTGTGCCGTGGTCTGGTGTCGGTAGTAAACAGTAGGTCCCACTATAACTGGTGGGGTAAATATAGTGTTCAGACGAAGGCAAGCACATACCACCTCCAATAGAACCATGCTTAGTAATCAACTGCTGTGTTCAAACTAAACTTCAGGTCGAGGACAGCAACTTCCTGTGTCATTTATTGTCTAAAACAACTTTCATACTGCTGTCCATTTCTGACCTTCCATTCAAATCCATTGACCTCCTTGCAGTAACACAACATAAATAAGAGTAAAGTTTAATGAGTGAATTGAGTTACATGGTAAAGGTGATATGTGGGGAGTGCTTATTTGTTTGGCTAGAGGACAGAAATTGTGGTAGTACAGGAATGCTAATGTGGCTGTTAGGTTCAGTGGGTAAGGTATAGATTATGAATCCAAAGGTGTGGTGTTGAATCTCCAGATGGTCTTAAAATTTTTTTTCTGTTTAGCACTTTCACTTCCAGTAATGATTTTTAATGTGAAAAATGGCAAATTTCACCATGGTTCAGAGTCCTCTTTAAACTGTAGGTGTTCTTATTACTGTCTAGGCAAGCCAGCTCAAAAGGTCAGAGGGAAAAAAGGGCATAAACACACCACTTGTAAGGCTATTCCTAATAAAAGCACTACATTGTTGAAACAATCCTTATGGACTGGGGCAGCAACCTGTTTTTATTCCATTCAGTTTACAGTCCCTTCGTCTGTGCATGAATATTTGATGCATGACTAGTATTGCAGCTATCAGGAAATTGTATTTACCAATTCTTAGACAAGTAGATATAATGAACAATGTTAAGTTTCCAGTGTGATGTTGTGTGTCACAGTTGATTAAAACACGAGTAGTTAGAAGCACTCGTCTTAAACATTGTGACTTGTCGATAGCTACAAATTTTTCTCCAGAAATTTTGCTGCCATCCTAAATGTTAATTTTCTGATAAAGGAACCGTTTTAGTTTGATAGATTTGGATTTAAACCGTGTAAAATATTATTTACTGAGGTTTGACAAATTTCCCTTTTTTTAGAAACTCTCACATGGGAGCAACTTGTAATAGACACAAGTGAGGAATACATGCCTCGTGCTCGTGCAGGACACTGTTCTGCAGGAATCCACACGAGGTTGTATGTGTGGTCTGGTAGGGATGGATATAGGAAGGCGTGGAACAACCAGGTACGTACACTACACAAACTACAATGAAAGTTTTGTGCATCCACCTATTCCCTTAAATATCCAATCTGCTTGCAAATAGAAAACTTAAAGAAGGCATCTGCCTGCAATACCATAGATGTGTGTTTCAATTTACCTTCCCCGCACTGATGAAGTACCGCTTAAAATGCCATTATTCATAATGGGAATGCAATTAAATGTGCTTTTTTGGCTTATCCCTTTTGCATTTAATTTACATGCTGTGTGCTGTAATGAGCTTCATTTGTATGCCAGTCAGATAAGTCAGAATGAAATGTCAAAAAAAAATGGTGATATTCCAGTTTCATTTTTCAGAAGGAAAACTTCCAATTGCACCACCTCAGATTCAGGGGTAAGAGGGCCCAGTGGGCAGCCCATCAAAACCTGAACACAGATAAAGCATGAAACCGTGAAGATGATGATCTGAACTGTTAAAAAAAAAAAGTAAAATAGGAACAGGGAATGGTCCAGCAACAAGAAGCGTGATCTAGATTGGGGTGAAAGAGCAACGGTGTTGTGGTTAAGTGGTCACGGTGTTGGACTGTCAAGCAGGCAAGCCGTGTTCGAACTTCCCTCGTGCTAATTTTTTCTTTTTCTTTTAATTTTTTGTTTGCTATATTCAAATTTGTGTTTGTGTCGTCGTGTATCGTCCGTTTGCAACAGCAAGATGTAAGGGACCTATAATGACAGCTGATTCTGCACAACTACTGTATTAGCAGCCTAAAGGATGTGGCTTTTGAATGAGAACCACAAAAGGTTGAGGACAAGGTGACATAACTGAATCCTCCACGGGAAAACACATCTGGCGTGTCATACACAGCATTAGTGATGGTATGTGTGTCATATGATAGGAATCTCTTACTAATGCACCAGATCTGTATACCTGGTGGGTGAGTAAGGTATGCCTTCTTGGCTGATTTAAGTGTTTGTATTAATATGAATGTGATCACTCCCAAGGGAATGATGAAAACATATAGTTTGTCACATAAGGTGCAACAAATAAACACAACAGTTTCACACAAGAGTTTCTTTGTGCTCTGTTAAAATGTGTGTTTTTAACATTTTTTGAAGTTGCATTCTGTTTTCTAAGTTTTGAATTCCTTTGTTGCAACACAGTTCACACCTTTTTATTTTTTGTTTTTCATTTCTGGGAAACATGAGTATCGTGTCTCGCCTGCTCTCACTATTTATCACATTTACTTGCAACGGTTACTTATTTGTACCCAATGACTCACATTCTATTACCAGTATATAGTATGACAACTGCCGAGATTACAGAAAGAGAACAAACATTTCAGTGACTGGACAGATAGTTCATATGCTGTAGGAAAGAAAAATAAATGGCACGAGAGTGTTTTGAACAAGGCTCGCCCGCTTCGCAGTCAAACACCATGACCACTTAACCATGACGCTATATACCCCTCCCACAGTTTAGTGCACCTACTTTCTGTTTTCATGCTTGATCTGTGTTCGGTTTCTGACAGGCTATCCACTGAGCCATCTTACTGCTAAATCTGAGTGGAGTGTGATGGGGAGTTCCCTTGTAGGTGGTGGTGGTGGTGGTGGTGGTGGTGGTGGTGGTGGTGGTGGTGGTGGTGGTGGTACGTAAAGTGGAACAAGAAGACTAAGTGGATTAGATCAGTTGTAAACATCAGAAGAGGTAATATTTCAATAGACGGTGAATGTAATGTGGTGCATATCAAGACATAAAAATGAAAATTTTGTCTTGAAGACCTTCAAGGAGTGAAAGTGGAGTAATGCTGTGGGAATTTAGAGAGAGAACAACAGGATACTGGTGTAGGGAAACAGACTTACTGAAAAGAATGAAAAATTAAAATTTTGGAGATATGAAGGTAATGGATGGCTGAGTGAACAAAAATTGTCGTAGTTGGGAATTCATAAAGCAGCAGCAAGCAAATGAAGGGACAGCAAGTAGTAGATAGAACTGATAAAGTGCAATGGTGTTTGAGTCTGCACCCAGAAAAAATACCTATTTTCTGTTGCTTAAAACAGATTAGGGAGGGGGCTTGTAGCTTTGTTGAAGGAGTGGTCCTCATATTTACTTGCAGTCAATTAGTGAAACTGTAGAAAACCTAAATCACAATAGCCTGGCAAGGTTTTTGAATGGTGCTGTGTGGATGATGATGATGATGATGATGATGATGATGATGTATTCCACCTTGATCAATGTGTAATGTATGTAATGCAGTACTACAACATTATTTTTTGAGTATAGATAGAAATGAAGCATAATGCATGTTACTTTGTTGACATGCAAAACAAGCAGCCACATCATCTGGGAAAGAGACCAGTACAGTATCTTGAATTTCCTGCAGTAAATATCTTAATTCAAATGAATGAAGACAGATGGAAAATAAGCTTTTGCAGCATCTCACTGATAAGTGGGCTCACACTGTCAAGTTGTTTGAAAATTAAACTCTATTTTGTAATGGCTACAGTTACATCACATGTCCTCAAACCATGAAATTTAATTTAATTTCATTTCATCTTCTCCTTCCTGGTGGTTTACTTTTTGCTAGGCAGTGTAATTTCCATTTTTGAGAGCATTTTTGTTGCATTATGAAGAAAATAATAACATGCTTACTGTGTGAGGTGCAGCTTCACTGTAATGTAAACACAAGGAAAATTTGTTATTAATGATTCTTGTCCTATAGGCAGTGGGAAATATGAAAGAAATTTTAGTTCAGAGTATCTGTAGAATGACACTTGTCATACCAGATAATTGTCACTTACTTCCATTGCAGTAAAGTTCCAAGAATGATGCAGTGGTTCACACACAGCAATAATTTCATTTGCAATTGTAATATTTTGAAAAACACACTAGAAAATTAGAAAACATCACCTGAAACCTGTCACATGCAAGACATGTTAAATAAAATTGCAAAGAGCAAATTTTTTTGTTAAAAAATGAGGTTGTTGTTCATAGTTACAGGTTTCATCGTTATTGGATTGGATAAAATATGAAGAATGTGTGGTGTTCATGTGCTCTCATTTCAAGGCAACATCTTTCATGTGATGTCACGTAACCTTAATCACAAGGCACGTGCAGATTTGGGTCATAATTATTGCAGTATGTGCATTTTGATTGTTTATCACCATCCTCACTCTGACATATCTTTCTGTATTTAGAAATTTTTTGCTCAAATAAAAGTGTTGATTATTTTGAATCGTTTTTCTCAACATGTCACCTACTTTTTACAAAGATGTGTTTTTTAGCCCAAACTCTGGTGCATGTAAAAGTTCCAAATGTAAATACTTTAAATCCTGATTGTGCAGCTGTTTATGGAACTTCAGAAATTGGGGAGATGTCTGTATAATTACTGCAATGGAGAGTATGGAATTATCCAGCAATAATTAGTCTACCTATAGTCCAAGAACATTGATTGTGAATTACTGCCATTTATTCTATTAGTATTTTTAGTGCACCCTATTTGAAAATAAATATAGCGAACTGTGATGTGTGTAATTATGTCAAAAATGGTCTTTAGTTTGCAAATTGTTTCTTGCTTATTCCTTGAAAGCAAATTTTAAACTAAATTGGGGTTTATTACAAACTAGTTTCTCTAATATTGTTCTTAAAGCAGTTTTACCAGAACCAACAGAAATATTCGTTAAGTTCATAACTCTGTCAAACAGTACATTGCTCTGTGAATTGCACTAATTTGGTCTTGGTTTATAGTACTAAAATGCCAAGCACTGCTGCAATACAGGATAAAAGTATAGAAATTTACAGAGGTTATACCATTACTAAGGGCACTGGCAAAGAATGTTTAAGTGAGGATGATATCAGTTTCAAAAATTGTAATACTGATTCAATACAGATAACAAGGCAACACTACATCCACGTAAGATGCAAACTTATTTTGCCATAGATAAACAGTTTTGGTGTCCAGAAAGGCAACATTGCAAAAAAGCCTACCTTTGAAAGGGGTCATCTGTCATTCATGTTGAGTATCTGTACTTAAGTATCAGCAACTAGAAGAAAACTGTCAAGGCCATCAGTGTAGCCCCACTTTCATATGCATGTGCATTTGTTTCGTCTGCAGCACTTAATGATAGTTTACATGAGACATAGTGAAAAATTTAAAGCTTGGAGCTCTCAGGGGCTCAGCATTCGTTTGCTGAGTACGGGCTTGGTGACCCTGGAGATCCTCAGCTGGAGACTAGTAAGTGCCACCAGCCCTCTGTCACTGGAAGCTCTGGACATGCTTCAGCAACCACTGTGCAACACAGTGGTGGAGTGTTGTGTGTTTTGGATAACAGGGGTCTTGGCTTCACCGCCTGGAGTGCGCGGAAAGTACACACCACTAAAAAAAAACTCAACCTCAAAGTGTGCTATGTGCTGATGAGGTGAACGGCTGTTGAGGTAAAATAGTCTCTAGCGGACAACTCTGGGGCACCTGCCGCCTCAGAGTTGTATAAGGCTTGGTCAGGCATGCAGGGCTCTCTAGTGTCTCGTGGGATTCCTATGGACCAGTCTCGTCAAACTAAAACTCCTGACAGGATGGATGTACTGTCCAGTAGTACCTACATCCACTCATTAAAGAAAGCTCAGTTGGTCAGTCCTCCTGAGGTCGTCTCAGAATCATAGAAAGAAGGCATTAGTGCGCCATAACACTTTCGTTGTAATCAAGCGAACAGGGGAAACCTTTGCCCTTTCTATATTCACAAGGCATTGGAAGGTATTTCTGGGTCTCTAAAAGGTGTCAAACAACTTTGTAATGGAACACTTCTAGTTAAAACTGCTAATTCAACCCAAATACCTAAGCTCCTGGGCTGTAAGGCCTTAGGTGATTACCTGATGTCTCAGTTGCATAACATATGGGTGTGGTTACCTGCTCCGATCTAATGGAGGTGGCCCCAATAGAGTTACGTGAAGAATGGAAAAATATAGTCGTTACGGAAGTCCAGAACTATATGAGGAGTGTCGATGGCAAATTGGAAAAATTGCAACATTTATTCTAATGTTTAGTACTCTGGAATTACCTGAACATATACATGTTAAGGTTCACCTGTTTGTTCCTAAGCCAAAGTGATGCTACAAATGTCGAAGATTTGGCCATACCACTATGGGATGTAATGGGAGGGCTACATGTGGCAATTGTGGAGGCCCAGGTCAAGAATCGGGCAATTCTTTTACATTTCTTCCGAAATGTGTAAACTGCTGTGGAAATCACCCAGTGTGGAGCAGAAAGTAAGAGGTTTAGAATGAGGAAAGGAAAATTAAAGAGTTGAAAGTCAAGTGACGCATAACCTATGGTGAAGCTAAAAAGCTTTGAAAGCTATGCATGTGCTGGTTTTTGCTACTTCTTTTGCATCAGCCCTCAAGATGCCAATCGCTAAGTGTGATGCCTCCACATAAACTCGGACCATGGATTCAAGTAAAAGCACATGCACTTGGTGTACCTGTAGGGGGGGGGGGGGGGGGAACACCGCACTTGAAACTGAAGTCCTTCAGGAGCTCTTAGTAGTGGGCTTACCACATAAGCCAAATACCACTACCCAGCATCAGAATCCAACTAAGGCGTCCCTGGAACCCAGGTAACCATCTCTTCCTATCAGTAAAGAAAACTGCCTTTCAAAAAATAGTTCAGAGTCAAAGAAAACGGTAGTTGAACCTTTGGATCGGTGAGCTCTCTCCCTCTCTGATGGAGACTATGCTCCTGAGGATATGGGCTTCCAAACGGAGAGCAGGGAACTGGCTAATGTTCCCCGGTAAATCACCTCCTCCGAGGGAGAAAGAAACCCACCACCACCGCTAAACAATGGCTTCCGCAGGGACTTCTGTGTTGCAGTGGAATTTGAATGGATGTCACTCACATTTGGAAGAATCACAGCTCCTGGTCCAGTAGAAACCGTTCTGCATCTGCTTACAAGAAATGCATCTTAAAGTCAGTGACACACCAGTATGACGGCATTACCGCCCATATGGGAAGGATGATGCCACTGGAGACAGGACTAGGAGTGGCTGTTTTCATTGATGATAGATGCCACTCCTCTCCTGTCTCTCTTACCGCAACCAGGCAAGCAATTACCATGAAAGTTCTCGCACTTTTTAATACCACAGTGTGTTCTTTTTTACCTTCCCCCTAATACCTTGGATGAAGACGCACTTGCAGAACTCTTCCGGGCACTCCCCAGCCCATCCTTCCTACCTCAATATGTTAGATGCTGTCCACCATGAGGGTATCCATATACCAACTGGAGCCTTTTGGACCAGCCCAGTTCAAAGTCTGTGTGAAGAGGCTGGTGAACCACCACTCCGGATTCAGTGACGTATCCTTTTGGCTCAACAGGTGCTGAAAATCTTGGCATCATCTCAGTCATTGACATTTAGTTCAGTGGTTCAACCCACCTTTGAACAGCTGCTCTGCAATTGGCCCATGCGACCAAGCCATTTGGGATACATGCTACAGACTGTCTCAAGGATCTGGATCTATCAGGCATCAAAATACACAGCCAGGGATGAAACGCATTGCCGCTTTGGCATATTCAGAGGGCCAACATGATTGTAAGCTTGACACAGTACAAGAAAACTTGTACTCCAGATTTTGATTTACAACTTTGTTTTCATACATTTTAAATATGTACCACAGTTTTATTGTTGTTCATAATGATGGATCCCATCAAGAGAATGTCCTCAGTTGTTCTGCTGTTTTCCCTGATAGGGTTTTTAAAGTGCATCTTCTGGAACAATTTACAAATTATTGTGTGGATTTATATGGCATTCTGATGGCACTAGAGAGGGTTCACAGACATCACCGTAAAAGATTTGTCTGTTCCGACTCGCTTAGTGCATTGCAAGCACTTCACCAAATGTATCCAGTAGACCTGCTGATACAGCGGCTCCAACACCATGGCAAGGTGGCGACATTTTGCTGGGTACCTGGCCACATTGGGATGCAGGGCAATGATGTGGCTGACGAAGCTACCAAGGAAGCATGTTTCGATGATGCTGTCAATCAATATCCCATCCTGTTGCACGCCATCATCTCATTTTCTGCCAGACACATTGTGTGTCAGTGGGAGACTGAATTGTTGCAGGTGACAGACAACAAACTGCGGTTGCTCAGATCGACCATGAAGGCATGGCGGACTTCACGTCAGCCTCGCTGCGGGCAGGAGGTTCTTCTTACCAGACTGCACATTGGGCATAGCCCTTTAACACATGGCTGGCTCCTCCAGCAGGAGGATCCACCAATCTGTGAAGTTTGTGGCGTGCCACTTTCAGTTCAGCATATTGTGGCCACATGTGTCCTAGATACTGATTCTAGTGTTAAAAGAATGGTAAAATTTTTTGAACTGTCAGGCCTCATCCTTAATCTGGTGGGGAAGGAAGGCAGACTTTAATACGTTACAAACTGCTCCGCATTTGGAGACAGCCTTCATCCCCACCTATGAGATTAGGATGCTGACTTTTTGTCAGGAAGCTGATGATCATGATTTCGAATGCCCCCCACCTCAAATAATCACCATGAGCATCAAAAGCTTGGAATTTTGCAGTTATAGATTTTCCTTCAGTTGACAATTCAGCTCATCAAAAGTAGTAAGAGACGTGTGTTCTAACATAAGTTAGTTAAGTGTGTGTGGTTATCCTTAGTTTTGAAAACATAGGCTGAAGATTGATTGATTGCTATCCATTTTGATTGATTACCTGAGTGAAACTGAAGGATTCTGGAACATTGTTGTGGACATTGTAGGTAAATATACAAAGCAAGCAGATTTATGCAGTCTTCCTCCACTGAATATTCAGCTACAATAATAGGCTATAAAGGACAGACTGCTGTGGAAGAGTTTCTAGAGATACTTAATAAAAAGATTTCCTGTGTTAGTCTAGCAGTAGACTAGTAAACACAATGTATTCTTTCCAGTGTGCAGCTAAAGTAGAGCACTTAGGACCTACAGTGAGGTGCTGTGTAACGCGCTCAAATTATATTACGGATGAAACAACAAATTCAAAGTTTGCCCAAAATAATGAGATACAAAACTTGCCGACCGTAAATTAGCAAACAGCAGCATTTTCAGCTTATTACTTCTCAATCAAGTATGCATGCTTTACTAATAGTGGGATTACACAATGCCTACTGTATATAAAAAAAGGCAAATATTTAATTATGGTGCTGAAGTACTACCCTGCCAGATGTAAGAAAAATAAAAATGTATTGTAAATGAATTCCGTCTCTGTATTTGAGTGATCTGACTATACCATGCGGAGGACATGGATTCAATTCCCCATACTGCTAGTGAATTTTCATTGGTGGAAGAACTAGAATGGCGTCCACTCAGCCTTGTTATAGTAGTTGAGAAGCTACTGGAATGTGAAGTGGTAGTTTCAAGGTCTGGAAAGCCAACAGCAGCTGGGAGAGCAGTTTCCCCAACCCCATGCCCTGCCATACCACATCTGAATGACACCATATGGTGGAGGATGACATAGCGGCTTGTTGGCATTGTGTGGTTTTCTGGACCTGATCACAAAATCACTTGAAGTGAATATTTTCTGAAAGTTGAATGATAAACAGAGGTATGAAAAATAGATGAAATAGAAAAATAATTTCCTCTTTTGTATCAAAAGTTACTAATTTAATAACTCCAGGAGTTTATATGGCTAACTTTTCTTTCTATAAAATTTTGAAAACGGTGAAATTAGGAATGTAAAATTTTTATTATTTTCTTTGTAATACACCCACGTGGCTCATGGCCGGGAATTGTGAAAAGTCAATAGTAGCTATTCTGTGAAAATAGCTTAAGGGACTCGTAAGAATGTTCAGGCCGAAGGAAAAAATTCAAATTGCAATACTGGTGGTCAGGTTTTGGTTGAAGGAAAGGGAGGAAGTATTTTTGACATAGTAATGTGTGTTAGCTGTTTGGGTAGTTACGTTGTAAAATGACATTATGTATAACAGTTACAGAAATAGCAGAGCTAATTGCACTGTTGATGCCCATATTGGAAACGAACTAAAACGTGTTGTGAATGCTAATTGATGTATCCATACAAACTGAGGATTTGGGAAATAAGGATAAGAAGGCAGAGGTGAGGAATATTATGGGCTCAGGAAAAGGAATGAGAAAAAAGAGCCTCTAAGAGTCCTACAGTAAATTTGAGCTGGTAATGACAAATACACTGTGGGAAAAGTTAAGAGTATGAGGTCTGTTTAGATGTTGCTAATATACACTGGAAGCTCCAAGCTGGGTTACACCAGAACAACACATTCTGAAATCAGATGAAAGATTGTCAAGGCGACCCAGGAGCAGATAGACTCATGTCAAAATTAGTTAAGAAGAGTAAACATAAGTTTTTTAAGAGTGTCCAGAAGTAGAATCAGTATTTGAGAAATGTGGAATTCAGAGGGTTGTCCAGAAAATAAGTTCCGATTGGTCGTGAAATGGACACCACAGTGAAAACCCAATGAAGCTTTGCACAGATGTGTTGGGTAGTGTCTCTAATGGGACAGTCGATAGCATCAAGACAACTCTTTTAAGTTGTGAGCGCACTGTGAGTGAGTAAAGATGCCTAGAACAATGATGTTTCCTACCAAGTAGGAGGACCCGCTGAGAGGGTTTGCCTTAA
Source organism: Schistocerca cancellata (assembly GCF_023864275.1). NCBI lineage: Eukaryota > Metazoa > Arthropoda > Insecta > Orthoptera > Acrididae > Schistocerca > Schistocerca cancellata. The sequence continues at coordinate 540,669,261 of NC_064629.1, read as the reverse complement.
TGAATGCAGCCCACCTAACGTAACTGCCACACACTTCCTCCTTCACGGCAATTCTCTGGTGCACTCTGCAGGTGCAGTGAAGATGCTCCTGCAGCGTTTTCGATGGCAGGAGTTTGATCACCCACAACACAGTCCTGATTGGCTCATCCCGAGTTTTATCTCTGTTCGCATGAAATGCTGGATACGAAGACAACACTTGGGTGCAGGCTACATGATATAGACAAGCGTAGAGAATTATTGGAAAGCACAGGCGGCTGCCTTCTATGACAGTGATGTTGGAAATTTGGTATAATGCTCCAACAAATGTCTTAAGTGGAAGCGGCGACTGTGTAGAGAAGTATCTGGAAAGTGTAGCTAATTCTTGCAAATAAAATGTTTCTGATTTTTCACTGTGGTTTCCATTTAGCGACCGATCGGATCTTACTTTCTGGACAACCCTCGTATATTGTACATTCAAAATTCTCTAAGGCTGTGGATACTGCAATAATCAATACCACAGTAAGTAGTTCATTTGAAGAGGAAATAAAAGAATCTAAAAAGCATAATGATATAATAGAAATAAGGAAGATAACTGAGAAGAAATTGTTGTTAATGGGAGAAATACTTAAATTGGTTTATGGAAAAAGGAAGTACAAAAATGTTCAGGAAAATAAATGAATACAGCAGTGTAAGTATGTCACATTGAAATTGGTAACAAGTAGAAAGGAAGCTCAGGAAATATGGCCCCACAAAAAAAAAATCTGAAGACAGATAAGGAAATGGGTGTCTGAAGGATACACTCAACATACAGAAGTCAGGATAAGTCAAAGCAAAGGTGTCAGCATAAAAAATGCACAGTCTTCAGGAGTTAAGTGCACAGTAGAAAGCAGGTTGGTGGAAACAGTATATTTAGAGTCTTAACATAACAGAAGAAATGAATGTAAGCTTAGATGTTATGGGAGTTCAAATACTAACCAGAATATGACAGAGCTTGAGAATACTTTTAAAAATGATAGAAGGGAGATGTAACATCCTCCTGAATTTGTAAAACTGCAGGGAAAGGTTGGAGCCAGATGATTATTCAAGTTAGTGTGTAGAGCCCAATAGACTGGAAATACACAAACTTTTGGAAAGATTGTTAACTTGGCGGTCCTAAAGACCAGAACTGCAGGTTATGTTGGAACTACTGTTACTACTGTACAATTAGCTTGACAGTTTATGTATCCAAGTTGCTGACCACAATAATATGTTAAAGGATGGAAAAGAAAGTTGAGGATTATTACATAATGGTCAGTTTGGCTTTAGAGGCCATTCTGATGGTATACTTGATAATGGAAAAAAGACTTATCAAGACACTTTCATAGAATTTGTTGATGCAGAAAAAGCTTTTGCCAGTGTAAATTGGTGCAATGTGTTCCATAAATCTATGGAAAATAGGCATGTGCTATTCTGCAAGATGAGTAATATACAAGAACCAAGAAGGCACAATAAGAATGGAAGACCATGAGAGAAATTCTCAGTTTAACAAGAGTGTATGGCTGGGATGTAAAGTCTCAACTATTCAACCTTTATATTGAAGAAGCACTGAAGGAGATGAAAGGGAGGTTCAGAAGTAGGAATAAAATTCAGAGTTAAAAGATATATATGATGACATTGGTATCCCCTGTGGAAACGAGGAACAATTACAGGAACTGTTGATTGGAATGAGAAGTCTACAGAGCACACAATATAGATTGATAATAAGTGAAAGAAACAAAAGTTGTTGATGAGCAGCAGAAATGAGATTGACAACTTTAACCTCAAAATTGGGGACCACATACTAGTAGTAGTGAAGGATTTTTGTTTCAGTGGAAGCAAAATAATTAAAGGCGAATGGATCAAGGAGAGCATAAAAAAGACTAGCCCAGGCAAAAAGAATATTTCTCACCAGAAGTAGTCTTCTGTTACGAAACATAGGCCTCAATTGGGGAATAACAACTTTAAGAATGTGTGTCTGGAGCCTTATATTGTATAAAAGTGAATCGTTGTGTGTGATAACTGGAAAAGGAGATGCAGATGTTACAAAATTTTGCTGAATATAAGCAGCAAGGAATTGAAGATATTAAGTGGAAGTACTACTCTTTAAGGTACAGAGTAACACAGGAATGTAAACTGTGCCTGGCTGAAGCAGTATAGTATTGTCACATCTATAGAAACTGTTCATTGATTCTGTTATAAATCTATCCTCATTCTTCAACAACTTAGTGACCAATCATCCAGATTTCAGTTTTCCAAGATGCCCCTAAATTGCTTAAGGCAAATGCCAGTGTGGATCATTTGAAAGGGCATGGCTGATTTCATTTTCTCATCTTACTTCATGTTTGTGCTCCACCTCTAATGATGTCGCCGTTGATGGGACATTAAATCCTAATTTTCCCCTCATTTCTTGAACAAGTTAATGTGGCTATAAATGGCTGAAAGAGCACAGTGAAGATATTATCCTAGCTAAAAGTGTTCAAACATTTGAAAGCTGTATTAGTTATGTGGCTCCTCCATCAACTACCATAAAGAGCTATAGGTAGCTCTGTACGAAACATGGCTGCAGATGCCCTTGAAGATGTATTGGCTCTTGACTTTATCAGTTACAGTTCGTATAATTGTTACATGTGGTGCAAATTGTTGGTTTTGGTAGATGGTCATAAATATGTGAAGAGACATTATATAAGCAATGTGAGGAAATTCATATATTATGACCATTTCGTGTATGTAATGTGTGTAGTATGTATGCATTCAAATTGCGAGATATATTTTGAACTGAGCAAGTATTTCTACTCATTGCAGTTAGTGATGTACTTAAAAATGTGTTGCAGCATTGTACCATCTGATTTTCTAAATGACTGCTTGGAACTCTTGCTTTGTGGTCAGTTCCTTTTAAGTGGTGTTTCACAAGTGTGGGGCATGCCATATGTTTTGGTACTGGATCATTTTAGCCAATATTTAATTTGAGCAGCTGTGGAGGCTACATGTCCTTTAGGTGGTGATTTGATTTATGTCTCCAGCCAAAATTTTTGGAATATAATGACTGTGGGTATTGTTTAGAATGTCATTGATTATTAAAGATGATGTCTACCAATATTAAGATGAAGCACACATGGTTGCAACTTCTGTCCCTGGTAAACTGAGCTCTCACATTCTCAATTCAGTTTTTTGCTTTATGTATTGCAACAGTACAGTAATGACAATATGTTGGTTCGAGTGGTGGAGCCATCTTCTCCATATTGCAAATGTAGTTCCTTAGTCATTTTTATGTTCACTATGTATGCTACCAGTAGACTTCTATGGAACACAAGCAATTTGTAACTGGCCTAAATTATTCTTAAGCAGCTATTGATGGTGATTGGGGCCGAGTTGAAGCAATGTCACGTGCAATAATCCAGGAGCATCTAATACTTGTATCCAGTGCCAAATAGTGCAACTTATTGTATACAGAGGAAATGATTAAGGTTTAACATTACACCAAAATCATTTGAGATGTCACAACATTTTTAAGAAAATTGTCACCATGTTTGAACAGTCAGCATGTTTGTACAGTCTCAAACTTTCTCCTACAGGGATCGAAGCAAGAAACAGAGAGTTCTGCTGATTTACATAGTCCATTCTGTTCTTGTCTTGACTATCCCCAATTTAGTGCTGTCAGTCATGTGATACATGTAATAAATAACTTTGCTCATTCTTGCTAGTTGTCACATTACTCCCAGCAGATTCGGAATGAAATGCAAACTGTAGTTCTGCAGAGCTGGTAGATGGGCAGTTATTGTCAAACAAACTGGTTGGCAGAAGTCACAGACAATTAAAGCGTTGTTGTGCAGCACTGCTGCTAAAGAAAACTAACATGTAAGTTTTTTAGTCTAACTTGAGGACATCCTAAAGAGAGAACTACTTGAAATGCTATGCAGAAATGACCATGTCAGTATAGCTTCACCACAAAGTCGCTACATTTTTCCTACAAATACAGTACACTTTTCCTTTTTAAAAGATGCCCTGCATGAATAGGGAAACCTTCACTGGTGGTACCTCTATATGAATGGATAATATTGACTCTTTTTGTGGAAAATGTTGCAGATTTGGTTGATTTGTTTTCAAAGACACACTTTCTCCTAGTTTGACAACTGAATACCAATGATTTCTTAAACTCAGTATGTTACATTGCACAAATTTGTTGTGCAGGTATTTTCCCGCACTAGAGATAGTGTGTTGGCTGTAAATCAAATAGGGCATTTTCTGATGACAGCTTTGACAAAATTGATGGCAACCTAGAAATTTACTGGTGACAAAACTGCTGTTTAGCCTATCCTACGCGAAATGGCCCAGACTTCTGGATGATGGAGGATGAAGAAGAAGAAAATCTCACTTTGAAAGATAAGACCAGTTGTAACTTGTGGATGTTTCTTCTGAACATGAACATGTTGTGATTTCTGAGGTTGTGATTACCATAGGATCTGAGAACACTGCTGTTTCCATCTGAATATGTATCGGATTTCACTTCTATTCTGATGCTAATACTGTTAAAATTTGCTTCCAAATATATCTGCCTGCCCGCTGCTCTCCCATTGGCTGTGTAGAACCAGCAGCTGGCACATCCCCATTCATTCTCATCATATAGCACAGTGAACACTGACAACATTGGAGCCCAAAACATATAAGTACACTGGTGGCTCCTATCTAGACTTCCACTGTCTCCTGCTGAAGTGAATGATATTGTTGAGTATTTATCAAATTTTAATATCAGTTCAATTCAGACCACAAATGGGATTCAGGCAAACTGCGATTTAAACATGGTAGATGATCATATGTGGTATATATTCCCATCGTTGGCAACAGGACATAATTCGCTGCCAGAACGCTACTCCCCTTCCCGCACTAATCCTAATTCTCATCAAGCTGGTGTTACTGTTCCCCATCCAACCCTTCTGTAATATTGTACTTCAGCAACTGTGAAGCACTGACTGCAGTATTTTGAAGTGTGCAAGTCCTGTGTAACAACAGCAACTAATACATAAATAAAACATCGCAATCACAATTCAGGCCAATTCCCGAACTTTGCTCATCCCACCATCTACACACATCTGTTGGCACTATCTCCAAGACGGACAATAATTGTAATTAATATAATTTATTTCATTTGCTAGACATTTCATTCTGGATTAATTTTCATTCTTGTTTTACCTGAATGTCACCTTCATGTTTTAAAACTGATTAAAAGCTGATAACCTTTTTACCTGGTATCCAATACATGATCAGCAATCGAATTTCTCATTTACGACCCACTTAGTAACTCATTACAGTCTTTCATAATCAAATAAAATATTTATCTGGGTTCAGAATCATATTAAGGTTTTTGAAGGACAATATTTTTGTTGCATTTACTTAAGCAGCAGCATTAATGTTTGTATATGGTATCCATACATGTATGAGAACTTTCATTGCAGATCTGTCAAAATACAAGAGTTTGTAAAATGATAGAATTTAATGCTGTTTACTCCTGTGTTTCACAAAATTGTCATATTTTAAGCAGAGCAGTAGATTGTTGTAGTGGCTAGTTCATAGATTCTCACATATCCCTTCCACTAAGCGCTGTGCAAGTCAAATGTCATGGGCTTGTTCAAGCAGTGTCGATACGGTATCAAGTGCTTTGGTGTACCATGGTATCTTGAGCTTGTTAAAAAAGTATTGTTTGTCTAGCTCTGCCCTTATGAATTCTTCAAAATAAATCTGCACGCACATGACCTCAATAGCGAAAGCTTCATTTGTAAATATAAAATGACTCCTATATACTGTATTAAACAACATAACGGTGTCAACCTCAGCAGCAATAGTTTAGTCTGTGAATATGACAACACTGTAGAGCATATAATAATTGTTTTATTTATGGTTGTTCAAAGCAGAAAAATATGTAAATACTTATTATAGGTTAAGTGAACATTTTAGAGTCTTCGACACATTAAGCCACAATATTCGTAAGTGGCAGCAGTCAATCAAGCAAGGCCTTCATGTGTGTAGACATTGGTTACGTTTCTGCCAAACTTGAGAAGGCCAATGACCAGCGGAGTTCGTGCAGCAAAAGTTAGCACGTAAACAGATCAGCGACTGAGGAGACAGACAATGCTTGCAAGGAGAAGAAAGACTTCAGTGGTGAATGCTCTAGGAACTGTCAGGCTATTAAACTCACATGTGTGACTTACCTGGCAGTGCCGAGAACAACTGGGCAATGCCCGATCATGCCAGCATAGAGGTAAACAGTGGAAAGCTGGTACGTGTGTCAACATTGGTCACGTTTCTGCCCAATGTGAGAAGCATAGGTCAATGACCAACGGGTCAGTCACCACCTTAGAAACTTCATGACATTGGAAAAAAACCAAATAAATACCTACGACAGACGAGCATGGTGGGGTCCTTGGAGAGGAGAGGGAAGACAATGAGGAAGCATTGCCTGGACGGGTGGATCAATGGTTGGTCAGTGGACATTGCGCTTCGCTGCAGCGACTTAGCTGCTGCACTGCTCGACAGAGGTTGTCAGTGCCACGCCGGTGGGTCAACATGGAGGATGCCATCGTGTATGTTGCCAGAGAGAAGTTCGTGGGGTGCTTGCCTGGGTGGCTGGTGGAGACAAGAAGACTGCGGCCTCAACAGGTGGGTCTCCTGTGGACCTGGGGGTTGATGAGCTCTGCTGGACAACACAAGCCAGGGGGTCACTAGTTCGATCCCGGGACAGAGTACTCCGCACCACATCGTAGCCTCTTGTTGGTGGCGCAGTGAGCAAGGTCACACAGGGAGAGGACCATTTCGCTGCCAGAGTCAGTCTTGGGTATAGTACTGAATGGAAGAATATATCGCCGCCGCTGCAACACGAGCAGTCACCATATCAGCTGTCATTGGCATCTGTACGCTATGACTCCGCCGCTCTGCAGCTGCAAGGAATTGAGCAAGTTAAGACACATTGTATTAGTCTGTTTGTTTACTGGATCTTATGTCTCAATAAATGGCTGTTAGTGGAACCACCAATGTTTCACTCCCACCTTGATCTCTGAGCCTAGGAAAGTGCCCATTCCACTGCCCACGAAGTGCAGTTTTCCATTCCACCATCCCTGACAAAATAATGAAGTTTGCTCCCCTCTGTCACTGACACTCAATATCTGTCACTAAACCCCAACCTGCTACAACACCGTATTTTTCAAATGACAAACTTGAGAAAAACTTTGTGTTAAAATCAGGTGAATATGGTAATTCAACACGACAGCAGGAAGTGGATAAGAATTGCTTAATATGTCTCGTTATGATGTCAGGTCTCTTCTACGCCTACAGAAATAGCATCTGTGGCTACGACAAGGAAAAATATTTATTTTTTATTAATTTCTGGGTTACTTTCTGTCAGCTTGTTTTTAAAATACCGTACTGTGCGGCCCTTATTTCCGTTTATTTCATTGTTGGGGGGAGGGTGGAGTCAGGCAGGCGGCCGCCTGCAACTGTTGGGTGTGCAGGGTGCCGTCGTCTGCAAATCCCGGCTCATGTCGACACTAAAAACATCTATCGCTTGGGTCCTGAGGCCATCCTCAGTTCGTACAGGTGGCGGGTAAAGCTGGTGAAGACTGCTGGACGTGCTTGCAGTGTGCAAGCAGAGCTCGCAATTTTCAGCATCTTTCCCAGAGAATTTGGTTGAGGTTCTTTGGTTTGGAACCAAGTAGAGGGTCTGAGGCCTGACCTTATTGACGGCGTTAGTAAAGGACAGGGATTAGTGGCCATGTTACCATAGTGACAATGACCACTGAAGTTAATGAATTCATCAAGAAGGCGAGAAGATGATTTTTGCTAGAAAAAGCATATAAGCAGTTGTCAGCATTAATCTAAGACAATTAATGGGCATCATTTAGTTCCAATATGATGGACTTACAGGAGTTACGGGCAAAGTTTAAACGGGTTGTCATTCACACTGTAGAGAAGTATGTGGCAAATAAGTAAATAAAGGATTGAAAATACACACCGTGGTTTAGTAACAAAATTCAAATAATGCTGAAATAGGAAAGACAGTTGCACTCGAGGTTCAAAAAAGAACACAAAAATGACACACACAAGTTTGCCGCAGTTCATGCGTCTATAAAACGATTGAGGCATGAAGCGTACAATTATCACTGTCATACTTTAGGAAAAGATCTTTCAGAGAACCTTAGAAAATTTCCATCATACAGAAAATCATAAAAAGGGGTTGAGGGATTCTATCCAGTCACTCATTAACCACTCTGATGTTGCAGTAGAAGACATCAATATGAAATCCAAAGTTTTAAATTTAGTGTTTAAGACATCATTAAAGCAGGAGGGTCATACAAACATACTGTCATTTGATTGTTTCACAGACTCCTGTGTGTAATACATAGTAACAGGCATCTCTGGTATAGAGAAGCAACTGAATTAGTTGAGAACATTCAAGTTGAAATAGTTGAGAACATTCAAGTTGCCAGGATTAAATCCCAAATCAGTTTTACAAAGAGTATTTCATGGCATTGTCCCCCTTACTTGGCTTGAATTTATTGTGAACCGCCGGCCGGAGTGGCCGTGCGGTTCTAGGCGCTACAGTCTGGAACCGAGCGACTGCTACGGTTGCAAGTTCGAATCCTGCCTCGGTCATGAATGTGTGTGCTGTCCTTAGGTTAGTTAGGTTTAATTAGTTCTAAGTTCTAGGTGACTGATGACCTCAGAAGTTAAGTCGCATAGTGCTCAGAGCCATTTGAACCATATTTGTTGCAAAACTCTTGCCCAGTGCGAAGTCCCAAGTGACGAGGAAAAAATGCGGGGGACACGTGTGTATAAGAATGGTAAAACAACTGTCCTGCAAGATTACAGGCCGATATCCTTCACATCGGTTTACTGCAGAATTCTTGACCATATTCTCAATTAGAATATAATAAACTTCCTCAAGATGGAAAAGCTTCTTTCCATAAATCAGCACGAATTTAGAAAGCATCACTCGTGTGAAACACAGCTTGCCCTTTCTGGCACAATATCCTGCAAACCACAGGTGAAAGGTAACAGGCAGATTCCATGTTCCTAGATTTCTGGAAAGCATTTGACCTGACACCCCGCTGCAAACCGTTGGTGAAGGTACGAGCATATGGAATATATTCCCAGATATGTCAGTGGCATGGAGATTTCTTCATTAATAGGACCCAATATGTTGTCCTCTATGGCAAGTTTTCATCAGAGACAAGGGTATCGTCATCAGGAGTGCCCCAGGGAAGCATGGTAGTGCTAGTCTTATTCTCTATATACATAAATGATCTGATAGAAATAGTGAGCAGCAATCTGTGGCTGTTTCCTTATGACTGTGTGGTGTATGGGAAGGTGTCATTGTTGAGTGATTGTAGGATGGTACAAGATGACTTTGACAAAATTTCTAGTTGGTGTAATGAATGGCAGCTTGCTGTAAATATAGAAAAAATTAAATTAAATTCAGATGAGTAGGAAAAAAATTCCCACAATGTTCAAATACAGCATTGGTAGTGTGCTGGTTGGTGGAGTCATGTCAGTTAAATGTGTATGCATAATGTTGCAGAGCGATATGAAATGGAAAGAGCACGTAATGACAGTAGTAGGAAAGACAAATTGTAGACTTCAGTTTATTGGGAGGATTAAGACAGTGCGCTTCCTGTAAAGGAAACCTTATGCCGAACACAAGTGCGACCCATTCTTGAGTACTGCTAAAGTGTTTGCAATCCCAACCAAGTGAGATTGAAGGAAGACATCAAAGCAATTCAGAGGTGGGCTGCTAGATTTGTTACTAGTAGGTTCAAACAGCACACAAGTGTTATTCAGAAAATTGGAGAAATGGCATTTCAAGGTGACTGCAGAACAATTCTTGTGCCACCAATGTACATTTTGCAAATGGATCCCAAAGATAAGAGAAATTATCTCTCGTACACCGGCATATAGACATGGGTTTTTGCCTGGCTCTGTTTGTGGGTGGAACACTAAAAGAAATGACGGGTAGTGGTACAAGGTACTCTCCGCCATACACAATTTGTTTTGGAGTATGTATGTAAATGTAGATATAGATTTCATACTTCATGCACTTTTCCCACCAGGTCTCAAGTAACTTACAGTTGAAATCATAGATGTCTCTTTCGACAGTCACCCCCCCCCCCCCCTCCCCCTCCCCCGGGGCACACAGTCCTTTCGTGAGTACGTGCATGGCGAGCACGGGGCCCCGAGCTATTGCAGCCTTCCTCCTTTCCCGGGCTGCATTTCCCTTCCCTTCCCGTCCTTGCTCCTTCCCCTCCACCCTCTCCTCTCGCTCTCTCGGTGTCCTTGTTTTATTATCTTCCTGGTTATGTTGACTTTGTGATTTGGTTTTGTTGCGTAATTACCTCACCCTCTTGGCATTCTCTGGTCCCCCTCGTAGTGTGAACCATTTGGGGAAGAGCACCTTACCTAGTGTCTCCGGTGTGTGCTCTCCTAGTTCCTTCCACCTTTTCCTTCACGTCGTCGTCTGATGCATGGCTACCCCCTGGGAGGAGGGTCAGTCTCGTCATGTAGGGGTGAAACCTTTTCCCCGCTATCTGGTTTGCACCAGGACTGATGGGGATACTTTCACCAGTACCAAACCTTTATTTTTTGTGGAACACATGGAAGACAAGTTTGGTGAAATGGACTCTCTGAGCAAGATGCGGTTGGGTTCATTGTTGATCAAAACTGCTTCAGCTGCCCAGTCCGCAGCTCTTCGTGCCTGTGACCATGTTGGCACAGTTCCTGTGTCCATTATCCCTCCCAGCCTTGGAATATGGTTCAAGGTGTAATTATTCACAGGGACCTCATCTTTCAAACTGATGAGGAACTTGGGGACAATCTGGGATGGTGGGGTGTTCACTTTGTTCGGTGTGTTCAGAAGGGCCCAAAGGATAATCGCATTGATACTGGTGCCTTTATCCGGGCCTCTGAAGGGGATACCCTCCCTGAGAAGGTCAAGATTATGGTTTATCGATGTGACTTGAAGCTGTACATCCCACCACTTATGAGATGTTTTAAGTGCTTGTGTTTTGGCAACATGTCTTCCCTCTGTTCAGACCCCTCTCTGTGGTGCCTGTGGCTATCCACTCCATGAGGGGAGTTCCTGTGTTCCCCTTCCTGTGTGTGTTAATTGTCATTGCAATCATTCTCCATGTTTACGAGATCGCCCGGCTTATAAGAAGGAAAAGAAGATGCAGGAGTACAAGTCCCTCAATCGTCTAACCTACACTGAGGCTCATATTAAGTTACACCTTCACTCCTTCCTCCCACTAGTCCCGAACCCCCCCCCCCCCCCCCCCCCCGCAGTTTCCACACCCTCTCCTCCGGGCACCACTCCCCCTTCCTAGCCTGAGAAGTGTCCCTCTTCTTTGGTGTCTGCCAGTCTAGGGCTCCCCCCTTCGCTTCTTTGCCCACACCTCTTGGGGTGCGGATTGTTCCACTCTTCTCCACCTTTATCGGGCTTTAGTACTGCCTCGCTTGGACTATGGCTGTCAAGTTTATGGTTTGGCTGCTCCTTCCACTCTGCGGATCCGGTCCACCATCATGGTATCTGGCCACTGGTGCCTTCCCTACTAGCCCTATTGATAGTCTCGTGATTGAAGCTGGGATTCCCCCCCCCCCCCCCCCCCCCCCTCTTTCTGTTTGGCGGCCTCAGTTTCTGGTTTCTTATGCAATCACTGTCCGTTCCTCTCCAACTCATTCTTTCGATTCTATACTGTTCTCAGACCAAGGACATCGCCCACCTGATTCCCGGCCTTGGGCGTGTTTACTGGTTGGGCTTCACCTTGCGTCTCTTCGTCATGATTTTCAGCTTCCTTTTTTGTCCTGTCTCCCATGTTCACTCCCCAACAACCCCCCCCCTCCCCCCTGGTTAGTTCCTTGAAAGATTCTGTTCGTCCAATGGTGTTCCTTTGTTTTTTCTGCCGAATTTTATGTGAGTTTTGGGATGCAGTTGTTTTTTACACCGATGGCTCTAAATCTGCTGATCATGTGGGATATGCCGTCACTTCCTCCGTTGACATGGAAAATCATTTCCTGCCAGCTGCTTGTGGTGTGTTTACTGTGGAATTGATGGCAATCTCCCAGGCCCTTACCTTTATTGAACAGTCCCAACTCCACCGTGTTTTGTTATGTATGGACTCAATGAGTGGCCTTCGAGCTATCGACCGGTGTTTTTTCCCGCCATCCCTTGGTCTCGGACATCCATGACAGTCTCGCTGATCTTCACCATGCTGCTTGTTCCGTTGACTTCCTTTGGGTCTCTGGCCATCTGGGTATCCCAGGTAATGAGCTTCCTGATCGTTTGGCTGCGGGAGCAGTCACTTACACTCCCCAGCCTGTAACTCCTCCTGTAGTGGATTTATGGCTTCATATCAAATCCCACTTCGCACAATCATGGGCCAACTCTTGGGAGGCTACCTCCCTGGCTAATAAACTTCGTGCAATTAAGGTGACACCTGTCCCGTGGCATTCTTCCTTCCGTCTCTTCTGAAAGGCCTCATCCACCCTGTGTCATCTCCACATTGGCCATACCCGGCTGACCCATGGTTTTCTTTTGCATAATGAGCCACCCCCGCTTTGTAGTTGTGGGGCCTTCCAGTCAGTAGCCCACATTTTTGTGGAATGACCCTTTCTTTTGGCTCTGCGTACTAAGTACAGACTTCCCCGCACTTTACCTTTAATATTGGCAGATGATTCCCGGATGGTGGAACTGGTTCTTAGTTTCCTCTGTGAAAGTGGTTTTTATTTTCAGTTTTAAGATTTTTAATCTCCCTCTGGAGTAGGGGCAGGGCGGTGAGGGTTGGGGTGTTTCCCACTGTCAGCTGTGTTTGGAGATCCCTGACTACCCTTCCCGGCCAAGATCCTCTTTTCTTTCCCCTTTACTTTGTTTTTACCACTTTTTAGGTATGGTTAGTCTCCTTTTACAGTGTGCACTTTTACATTGTAGCGGTTGAATGCTTTTAAATAGCAGGTGGTCTTGCCTGTACTGCATCGGGGGTGGGATATTTCCTGCCACTAGCATAGCCTTGGGGTTGCCCACTTTCTGACTTTTCTCCTTTTGTTTTCACCATTGACAACAAAACTGCACTTTTATGTTGTTGTTGTTGTCCCCCCCCCCCCCCCCCCCCCGCCCTTTTCGCCACCCCCCTCCGCCTTTTACCTTTTGTCGTTATGACTTCCGTGAGATGTGAATCCGTCTGAATGGACCACCTTTAAAACAAGGGACTGATGACCTTGCTGTTTGGTCCTTTCAGCCCCAACAACCATCTCTCCACAGACTGCTGTCACAAATAATATTGGCAGCATGTACAGATTGCTGGTCTTAAGAATTCTTTTAGTCTGTCAGGTTAATGTTTGGCTCCATTTAGTCACTGCAATAACACACAAGCAGTCAGGATTTTTGGTGAAAGCTGTGCAGGTGATTTCTGCTTTTAGATGTGACATACTATTGGGTAAAAGTTGAAGAGGAATTACTTATGGTTGATGACATGGTAAAATTTATGGCAATCTGCAAACTCAGTGACAGCATCCTCTGCCATCAGCCAACTGATGATGTGAGAAGACTGACATAGTGCTCCTCACTTTTGGAGTGTGTCGGGAGAGTAAATTATTCATGTTCTGATAACTCACCATTGCAGTTTTCACATCACTGTTTAGTAGTAGTAATAATATAATAATAAAAAATTGGAATTAAATAGGATTAGAAAATTTTAGGAGATGAAGTAACTGTCAGTCACCAGTATGAGAAAATAATTTGTTGTGGTGGCCCCCCCCCTCCCCCACCCCTGTTCTTTTTTCCCCACTCCAATTGAAAATATTCAAAGTTTTAATCAAATTAGAATAACATTGTTTCATTTTGTGAAATAAAACCCTATGGTTGTCAGAAGATCAGCTATCAAAAGTAATGTATTTGATAACAGTTTTATTAACAATTACTGACAGCAACAGAATATAATGTTTCCAAAATGAAATTTTTGCTGCGCAGCGAAGTGTACATGGATATGAAACTTTCTGGCAGGTTAAAACTGTGTGCTGGATTGAGACTCGAACTCAAGACCTTTGCCTTTCGCAGGCAGGTGGTCTACCAACTGAGCTACCTTAGCATGACTCATGACCTGTTCTCACAGCTTTACTTCCGCCAGCATCTCGTCTCCCACTTTCCATACTTCACAGATGTTCTCCTGCGAAACTTGCAAGACTAGCATTTGTGGAAAAAAGGATATTGTGGAGACATGGCTTAGCCACAGCCTGGTGGTTTGGAAGATGAGGTAGTGGTGGGAGTAGAGCTGTGAGGACAGGTTGTTAGTCATGCTTGGGTAGCTCAGTCGGTGGAGCACTTGCCAACGAAAGGCAGGGGTCCTGACTCTGAGGCTTTAATCTGCAGCGAATTTCAGAATATAATGTTGTAATCATGTAATGTTAATGATATTGTTCTCACATAACGCATCTTCTTTACTTATGCTGTTTCAACATTTTGTTGATGTAAAACCAGCAGTCCTGTTTCATGGAGGGTTTATTACCAATCAGTCATAGTTGCAGTTGCATATACACTCCTGGAAATGGAAAAAAGAACACATTGACACCGGTGTGTCAGACCCACCATACTTGCTCCGGACACTGCGAGAGGGCTGTACAAGCAATGATCACACGCACGGCACAGCGGACACACCAGGAACCGCGGTGTTGGCCGTCGAATGGCGCTAGCTGCGCAGCATTTGTGCACCGCCGCCGTCAGTGTCAGCCAGTTTGCCGTGGCATACGGAGCTCCATCGCAGTCTTTAACACTGGTAGCATGCCGTGACAGCGTGGACGTGAACCGTATGTGCAGTTGACGGACTTTGAGCGAGGGCGTATAGTGGGCATGCGGGAGGCCGGGTGGACGTACCGCCGAATTGCTCAACACGTGGGGCATGAGGTCTCCACAGTACATCGATGTTGTCGCCAGTGGTCGGCGGAAGGTGCACCTGCCCGTCGACCTGGGACCGGACCGCAGCGACGCACAGATGCACGCCAAGACCGTAGGATCCTACGCAGTGCCGTAGGGGACCGCACCGCCACTTCCCAGCAAATTAGGGACACTGTTGCTCCTGGGGTATCGGCGAGGACCATTCGCAACCGTCTCCATGAAGCTGGGCTACGGTCCCGCACACCGTTAGGCCGTCTTCTGCTCACGCCCCAACATCGTGCAGCCCGCCTCCAGTGGTGTCGCGACGGGCGTGAATGGAGGGACGAATGGAGACGTGTCGTCTTCAGCGATGAGAGTCGCTTCTGCCTTGGTGCCAATGATGGTCGTATGCGTGTTTGGCGCCGTGCAGGTGAGCGCCACAATCAGGACTGCATACGACCGAGGCACACAGGGCCAACACCCGGCATCATGGTGTGGGGAGGGATCTCCTACACTGGCCGTACACCACTGGTGATCGTCGAGGGGACACTGAATAGGGCACGGTACATCCAAACCGTCATCGCACCCATCGTTCTACCATTCCTAGACCGGCAAGGGAACTTGCTGTTCCAACAGGACAATGCACGTCCGCATGTATCCCGTGCCACCCAACGTGCTCTAGAACGTGTAAGTCAACTACCCTGGCCAGCAAGATCTCCGGATCTGTCCCCCATTGAGCATGTTTGGGACTGGATGAAGCGTCGTCTCACGCGGTCTGCACGTCCAGCACGAACGCTGGTCCAACTGAGGCGCCAGGTGGAAATGGCATGGCAAGCCGTTCCACAGGACTACATCCAGCATCTCTACGATCGTCTCCATGGGAGAATAGCAGCCTGCATTGCTGCGAAAGGTGGATATACACTGTACTAGTGCCGACATTGTGCATGCTCTGTTGCCTGTGTCTATGTGCCTGTGGTTCTGTCAGTGTGATCATGTGATGTATCTGACCCCAGGAATGTGTCAATAAAGTTTCCCCTTCCTGGGACAATGAATTCACGGTGTTCTTATTTCAATTTCCAGGAGTGTATTTTGGTGGCTGGTTCCGAACCGATAGGTTCATTCTCAAGCCCGACCTACAGAGTCTGCACTGAAAGTGCCTGATCTTCATGACAACCATCTAAAATTGGCAGTATGTGCATCACAGAGTTACAATAGATAAATCATAATACACATATGCTCACTATAGATGTCACAATCAAGTGTGTTTGATACTGATTTTATTGTTAGCATACGTATAGTGTGACGTTTATCTACAGTCACAGTGTGATGCATGTATTGCTAATTTTTGATGGTTCTCATTAAAATCAAGTGCTTTCAATGCAGCCTCAGGTCAGACTTGTGAATGAACCAGTTGATTCAAAAGTAGTCACCAAAATGTATTGCAGTTGTGATGGATTTGTAATAAACTCTTCATCTTCTTTTTTTATTTGGAAAACTTACACTCAATTATAAGATAGCATTTTAAACTTCAGTGCAAAAGTCATTACAAGGGACTAGGACCACACAGCCCGATACTGTTCAAAACATTAATTGCTGCCCTGCATGCTCAGCTACAGAGGTATGTCACTGTAGAACAGGAGATGAACAGTGTATGTCAGTATATTACCTTGAAAATTGGCATTCTTGCAAAAGAGGTCATGTAGACATATGTGGAGGGACAGAAATGCTGAACCTCCTTGTAGGGTCACCAGAACCGGAATGTCATTTTGTAATTGTTTTCTGTTAGAATAGTGTGGCATATAGAGACTCTAGTCAGAAAGTGACAATCATATTATGACAGTCTTTTAACTAGGTGAGTTATGTAGTTATGTAATTCAGTAAGCATATCATTTGTTCTATAGTAGCCAGTGATTACAGGATGTAAGGTCATGTATGTGAACATCACTTGGAGTCCATTGTATGCATGATTTGTGCTTCATTGCCAACAGGTCATTCAGGATTGCACCATTGCTTTTTCTGGAGGAATATAATTTGTCAGCATCAGAGGCATAGTTTTTGCATAGTTACATAAATGCAAATATCATATGCTTATGTTAACTCTGTATCACACCAAAGTTTACTCCTTATGTCTCACCTTATTACCAATTAACTTAGTGAGAATTCTGAAGCAATTATTGAAGAACCATACATAACATAACAAATGGGAGTTCTGATAATAATAGTATGAATACATGAAAGCAACAGATCTGACCTCTGGGGAACTTAAGGACCTGTTATTTTCCATTCAATTGTTTTCTACTTTTCTTTTGCTTCTGTGGTTAACACGATACATATCA
Organism: Schistocerca cancellata; assembly: GCF_023864275.1. Taxonomy (NCBI): domain Eukaryota; kingdom Metazoa; phylum Arthropoda; class Insecta; order Orthoptera; family Acrididae; genus Schistocerca; species Schistocerca cancellata. Next base: position 540,652,026 of record NC_064629.1, on the reverse strand, counting down.
CTACAGTAGAACCCCTCTAATCCGTCACCTTTGGGACCGCGACTATAGTTGGAACGAAAAATAGATCGGAATATCCGAAAAATCTAATATTGATTGTAAAAATATAAAAAGACATTTGGTACAAAAAATTAAATGATTTAAGAACTAAAAGACGTCTACAGTAACTATAAAAAGACATTTTTTTTACACATTGTTAAACACTATATTAACTAAAAGTCTACACACACTATAATATGTATTGGTTTTAAAAGGAAAAACGACAAACAAATTACAGTAGTGTACTGTACCTAATAATGTATAAATGATATATACTGTAAACTAAAAAATTTTTATAGCACTGTATATAAAAAAGAAATTTTTACAAAGAAATAAACTACTGTACGTATAAACTAAGAAATGATTATACTTTATACATTGTTTTTACAGTAAAAACTGAAAACAAATTACTTGGGAAAAAGTCAGTGATACATTTTTGTTTAGCAGATGTTATTCTAGATTTAGCTGCAGTGCCCCTCCATTTTTTATCCACAAAATGTACATTGGAGTTGAAGTTGGATTCTGCTCGATGTATTGAAGGGTGATGTCAAAAACGTTTTTTGCTCGTTGTGTGAAATCCGGGTGGGGTTCGTCTTCGCCGTCTGAGTCCTCATTCACAGTTTCCTGGCTAACAGCAGCAACAGTCCGGTCTTCATTGAGCTCTTCAAAAGTGTCACAGTCTTTGTCACATTTGTTGATCCACTCGTCAACTTCATTGGCAGGGACGTTCGGCTCCAAAGTTTGTAGATATTTAACGATTTCCAGTGCGTTGTTGTGTTGCTCATCTTCGGTATGCTCATTTTCAGTCATAACTTGTGGCCAAAGCTTATGCCACGATTTCCGCAGTGTGTCAGGTTTCAGTTCATCTTGTGCTGCAGCGATTGTGTAGATATCATCTTTGATGTTCAGGGATTTCATTGCCTCAAATAAGTTATGACCTCCTTCAGATTTTTCCAAGATTGAGCTGATATACTTTCTGTGATATCGCCTTTTTAACCATTCGATAACACCATGATCCATTGGTTGGATGAGTGAGGTCACATTAGGAGGCAAAAAGAGAGTTTTTATGTCCCCTTTCACCAAATCTTTCTCAGATGGATGTGATGGTGCGTTATCCAACAGCAATAGAGCACAAACAGGCAGATTTTTTTGCTTCAAGTCTTTTTCAACCGATGGCACAAACTCATCGAAAAACCAGGATTTAAAAATGTTGCAGTCCATCCAAGCAGATTTTTGATTGCGGTAATAAACCGGCAAGGAAGATAAGTTTATATTTTTGAATGCCCTTGGCTTATTAGATTTGCCGATGATGAACAAGGGGAGCTTCTGGGTACCATCTGCATTGCTACAAGGAATGACTGTTATTCTATCTTTTATAAGTTTCGTTCCTACCACGCATTTATTTGAAGCTGCGATTGTTTTTGTTGGCAACATTTTAAAGTTCAGCCCTGTCTCGTCGATGTTATATGCTTGGTAGGGTAACAGTTCATTTTCTTCTACAATTTTATGAAACTTGCAGAAAACTCCTTAGCAGCTGCGGCATCGGCAGATTGTTTTTCACTGGAAATAGAAACAAATCGGACACCATGATGTGTTTCTCAACGATCAATCGAGCCTTCACTGGCAGCAAATTTATTTCCGGCTTCCATTTTTGTGTGCAAAACTATCACTTTTTCTTTGAGAATTGGCTCGGATATTGGAGTTCCTTTCCTTCTTACTTGACAAAACCACATCCACAATGCATTATCAAGCAGTTCAAGTTAGGATTTTTTAATGTTTTGCGATTCTTCAGAGTGTTTTCACCATCAATCGTAACTGTGTAGGATTCAATGTCTTTCCAATTCTTCCTACAATCCTTAATTGTCGTAACACCTACATTCAATTCCTTTGAAATTTTTTGGAGCGATTCTCCTTCGTCCAGTCTTTGTAGCACTGCTAATTTTTCATTTAGTGAAAGAGTTACGTGTTTACGTTTGAATCCAGACATGTTGAAAAACAGACGACTGTACACACAATGAATCTACAATAATAAGTATTGTAGAGAACTTGGAATAAAGCAAACAACGGTGTTTTTTAATCCCAACTAAGGATAAAACTGCATAATAACGTACAGTATAACAATATGCACAGCGATAGACACCGCAACAATGGCCTGACAGGCGTCCAGTCAGTGACAAGTCGGCAGAGGCTCGCGAGCCTGAGCACGGTTGGACTAACTGGAGTGATGGACCATCCAAGGTCGGATTAGAGGGGTTCTACTGTAATTGATCTCTTCCTGTTTAGTAGAGTACAATAGGACTCAAAAATGTCTGCTGACAATGTGTTTTTTCCTGTACTTTCAAATAACAAAAAAAATGGCTCTGAGCACTATGGGACTAAACATCTGTGGTCATCAGTCCCCTAGAACTTAGAACTACTCAAACCTAACTAACCTAAGGACATCACACACATCCATGCCCGAGGCAGGATTCGAACCTGCGACCGGAGCAGTCACGCGGTTCCGGACTGAGTGCCTAGAACTGCTAGACCACCGTGGCTGGCTTTTCAAATAACAGATGTTATCTCTCTCTCTCTCTCTCTCTCTCTCTCTCTCTCTCTCTCTCTGTGTGTGTGTGTGTGTGTGTGTGTGTGTGTGTGTGTGTGTGTGTGTGTGTGTGTGGTTTTTTTTTTTTCCAATGTCCAGAGTTGAGAAAGGAAACCTACATCGAATACAGTTTTATTCCAATTAAGTGGTTTCTGTCTGTTGTTAATATGTGTCTTGAAATACTTGTTACTAATCTGTTGTAGACAACTTTGAATTTTGATAAAGAAGCTGTTTGGTGCTAACTTAAAATGTCTTTGTTCAGTGGTTTAAATTATTTCCTTTCCCAATATGATTCATTTGCTTGGTAATTTAAGATATACATTTTCAGAATATTTTGAACCTTGTCAATTGCTGTTACAGCCTGTAGTGATCACTAATATGCTCATTATGTCGACTGGAGATAAGACTCACCATGTTATTGTTACATATAACGTTCATTCAAATGAAACCTGGTCAGTGTGTTTACCTTCGACTTACACGTAAGGTGGCACCATGTAACTGCAGGTATGATGGCACCTTCTATTGGTAGGGATACTGACGCGTGAGCACCGTTTGATGTTGCATAGCACCAGTGTGGTTTTACGTCGAAGGGTCACACAAGTTATTATCCACTACCAAACATGCAGGCGATTAAGTTGGAACTACGTGGAGCGATTCGACTTTTGGCGGCGGAGGGAGTCGGAGGCCATGAAATGTATTGCTGGATGAAGGCTGTGTATGGTGAGTACAGTCTGAATTGTTCAAGTATTGTGGAATGGTGCAAACGATTCCTTGAGGAGTGCGAGTCACTGGAAGACCATGCTCATCCTGGACAGGCTCATTGTGTCATCACACCGGAAATGGTTGCAAAAGTGAATGCTTTAGTCTTGGACAACCGTAAAATCACCATGGACAAGATCCATCAGTTACTGGGTATTAGCGTGAGCTATTAATGGACATAGATTTGCAACGGACAACGAAGTGTGTGACTGGGTCCAGGCCTGGATCCTACAGTAGCCTACGAGCTTCTTCAAGGATGGAATCAACCGACTAGTGTTGCAATGGGGTGAATGTGCCAACAGTTTTGGCAACTATTTTTGAGTATATGTACTGTGTATAACTACATTTTTGAGTTAATGAAATCATTACTGTTACTTACACTGGTGACTGGGTTTCATTTGAATGCCCCTCATACTTTAGTCAGCTCGTAAGTGTGGTGTCTGTTGTTACAATTTTCAGCATTAAATTAAATTATTTCTGTATACTATATTGTGTATAGTACTGCAACCACTGACACTAGTGAATGTAGCCTTCTTATGTGTGGTTACTCCTGTGAAATAGAAGGTCATGGGACATACTTATATTTAACACAACATTCAATGTAAATTAAGGTGTGATTTTATGAAATATAAAAAAACATATTCAGGTGACAATTCGTAAGTTTAAATAAAGAAAATCAACAATGTAACACTGGAATTTGCTTAATTTTTGAGCTCTTCCAGGAGCTCCTCGACAGAATAGGAGTGAGCCATGAGGAAACTCTTCAGTTTAGACTTAAAAGAGTTAGGGCTACTGCTAAGATTTTTGAGGTAGCTTATTGAAAATGGGTGCAGCAGAATACTGCACTCCTTTCTGCACAAGAGTCAAGGAAGTGCATTCTACATGCAGATTTGATTTCTGCCTAGTATTAACTGAGTGAAAGCTGCTAACTCTTGGGAATAGGCTAATATTGCTAACAACAAACGACATTAAAGAAAATATATACTGTGAGGGCAATGTCAGAATTCCCAGATTTTTTCTGTTCTTAAAGTAAGAGGCGAACCAATTGTAAGCTACTCCCCTTACTCCATAATGGTCCAACTTCTGCAGTAATATTTTGTGTTCAACACAGTCAAAAGCCTTCGTTAAATCAAAGAAAACACCTAGCGTTCGGAACCTTCTATTTAATCCGTCCAATACCTCACAGAGAAAAGAGAATATAGCATTTTCAGTTGTTAAATCATTTCTAAAACCAAACTGAACATTTGACAGCAAATTATGTGAATTTAAATGCTCCAGTAACCTTGTATATACAACCTTCTTGAAAACTTCAGCAAACACTGATGGCATAGAGATACAGGGCTATTACAAATGATTGAAGCGATTTCATGAATTCACTGTAGCTCCATTCATTGACATATGGTCACGACACACTACAGATACGTAGAAAACCTCATATAAAGTTTTGTTCGGCTGAAGCCTCACTTCAGGTTTCTGCCGCCAGAGCGCTTGAGAGCGCAGTGAGACAAAATGGCGACAGGAGCCGAGAAAGCGTATGTTGAGCTTGAAATGCACTCACATCCGTCAGTCATAACAGTGCAACGACACTTTAGGATGAAGTTCAACAAAGATCGACCAACTGCTAACTCCATTCGGCGATGGTATGCGCAGTTTAAAGCTTCTGGATGCCTCTGTAAGGGGAAATGAACGGGTCAGCCTGCAGTGAGCGAAGAAACGGTTGAACGCGTGCGGGCAAGTTTCACGCGTAGCCCGCGGAAAATTGGCTCATGCCACAACTGGAGACCGACAGCGCCGACTTCATCTTTCAACAGGATGGTGCCCCACCGCACTTCCATCATGATGTTCGGCATTTCTTAAACAGGAGATTGGAAAACCGATGGATCGGTCGTGGTGGAGATCATGATCAGCAATTCATGTCATGGTCTCCACGCTCTCCCGACTTAACCCCATGCGATTTCTTTCTGTGGGGTTATGTGAAAGATTCAGTGTTTAAACCTCCTCTACCAAGAAACGTGCCAGAACTGCGAGCTCACATCAACGATGCTTTCGAACTCATTGATGGGGACATGCTGCGCCGAGTGTGGGATTAACTTGATTATCGGCTTGATGTCTGCCGAATCACTAAAGGGGCACATATCGAACATTTGTGAATGCCTAAAAAAACTTTTTGAGTTTTTGTATGTGTGTGCAAAGCATTGTGAAAATATCTCAAATAATAAAGTTATTGTAGAGCTGTGAAATCGCTTCAATCATTTGTAATAACCCTGTAGCTCTAAAATTGTCAACATCATCAATGTCTCCCTTCTTATGAAGTGGCTTCACTACCGAGTACTTTAATCGGTCAGGAAACCGACCACTCCTAAAGGAAAAGTTACAGATATGGCTAAGTACTGGGCTAACATACATAGAACAATACTTTAGTATTCTGCTAGATACCCCGTCATATCCATGAGAGTTCTTGGTCATTAGTGATTTAATTATTAACTCAATCTCCCTCTTGTCAGTATCATGGAGGAGCATTTCAGGTAACAGTCTCGAAAAACTTTTTTTCTAAGAGCGCTATATGATTCCCTGTTGGGACTAGGTTTCTATTTAGTTCACCTGCTATATTCAGAAAGTGATTATTAAATACTGTACATATATGTGACTTACCAGTAACACGGACATTCCCACTATGCACTGATTCTATATCCTCGACCTCTCTCTGCAGACCAGCGACTTCCTTTACGACTGACCATATGGTTTTAATTTTATCCTGAGACTTAGCTATTCTATCTGCAAACCACATACTTTTTGCCTTCCTAATAACATTTTAAGCACCTTACAATACTGTTTGTAATGGGCTGCTGCATTTAGATTTTGACTGTTTCTAACGTTTTGATATAATTGCCACTTTGTTCTACAATATATTCTTATCCCTCTAGTCAGCCACCCAGGCTGTGCTAGTACCCTGTTTTAAACGTTCTAACGGAAAGCAACTTCCAAAGAGCATGAGAAAAGTCTGGAGAAAAGCATTATATTTATCGTCTACTGTATCAGCGCTATAAACATCTTGCCACTCTTGTTCCTTTATAAGATTTACAAAGGTCTCTACAGCAACCGGATCAGCTTTCCTGAACAGCTGATGACTATATTTAACACGTGTTGCAGCACAAAAATCTTTTAGAGTTAAAATTTGTGCATGATGATCTGAAAGGCCATTCACCTTTTTGCTAACACAATGCCCTTCTAGTGATGAGGAATGAACAAAAATGTTGTCTATGGTTGTTCTACTGTTCCCTTGCACTCTCGTTGGAAAGAATACGGTTTGCATAAGATTATATGAATTAAAGAGGTCTACCAGCATCCGCTTCCTTGCACAATCACTTATACAATTAATATTGAAGTCACCACATATAACTAACTTTTTGTATTTCCTATAAAGTGAACCAAGAACCTCCTCTACCTTTAGCAAAAATGCTGTGAAATCGGAGTCTGGGGATCTATAAATAACAACAGTTACAAGTTTAGCTCCGTTAAATTTAACCACACCTGCACAACATTCAAACACCTTTTCAGTGCAGTACTTTGAAACCTCAATTGACTCAAATGCGATGCCGTTTTTCACATACATGGCTACTCCCCCACACCGCAAAGAGCTCCTCGAAAAGCAGCCAGCCAACCTGTATCCTAGTAAAGGAAGCCTCTGAATTATCTCCTTATTTAAGAAGTGTTCAGATATACCAATAATTTCAGAGTCAAC